>NC_071280.1:17971308-18066308 GCF_023375685.1 Ictalurus furcatus
TATTCTGTCATTCTGTCATTCAACACGTAATGCATGGACAGTTCAGAATTGCTCGAGCCCTTGCTCTCATGTCTCTCATCTGACATGGATTTTAAATCGGTGATCTTTTTATTCAAGCGTGCTGCTCTCGTGACCGCCATTTTGGAAAGGCACACTGGGGTAAATATTTTTGTCTGATTTACGTGTGACAGACTGCTGGACAGACGTTATCAAATACTGCTCATCGGTTTTCGGTCTGTTCACAGCGGCGTCCGATGACGTACGTTTTGCGAGCTCTTTGTCGTCCACGTCGTCCGAACGGAAATGTATATATACGCGGTATGCAGTACGACGACAATAAGATGCATACACGTGTACACGTGAGCGCCTCTGCTAATTTGCACTGAGTGAAATCCAGCTCGACCGGTCGCGTCGTGGCTCTGCGCTCGCGATCCCTGCCGTGTTTTCTCTGCTGCGCGGCGTCGCAAATGAGTTTTAGTGGAATGACGAACTGACGTGCGGCGGTCACATACACTGGACGGGTTCTTCGTTTACGGCCATCTGATAATCATCACTGTAATCGACAGCGTGGGGGCGGGGAATATCCGTGCGCGGAAATGAGAATACATGCACGGGGTCAAAACCCGGAGTTGAGTAGAAACCGGGAATGTGTAACGCATATACACTGGAGAAGACAAGGACAGAGGAGGGTTTAAACTACAAGACAAACTACTCAGAGAACCGGTGAACACAATCAGGAAATAAACCAATGGTATGACAAGACTGGAGCAAAACAAAAACACGTCTCGTTTACATTTTTTACATTTCACGGCGTTCAACAGACGCCCTTATCCAGAGCGACAGACGCCCTTTTCTCATTTATACTACTGAGCGGTTGAGGGTTAAGGGCCTTGCTCAAGGGCCCAACCGTGGTAGCTTGGCAGTGCTGGGGCTTGAACCTCTGACCTTCTGATCAGTCACCCAGAGCCTTTAACCACTGACCCAACATCAAGTGTACGAGCAACACTATGAGGATTAGTGACAAGTATAAAAATAAATAAATAAATAATGTTATATTACTACTTCATAAAATGATTACACTGGTTTCTATACCAGACCTGATTCTTAACGTTCATCCCAGAGGTACGTCCCACTCCCGGGTTCTCCGTGTCTCCGTATCAGCCTGTGGGAAGGAAAAGTCATACGTATTGTATTATTCGGTTTTAAGATTTGAAACGCACACAACAGCTCTGATAGAACAGGAAGTGTGAGCCTCATCTTCTTTTTTGTTTCCTCCTCCAGTGTAAACAACCTATCTCCATATCCACCGTATCCCAGCCCCGGTCTGAACCTGCAGCCACCCAACCCTGTGCAGCAAATTATAACAGGTCTGTGCACCAAACCCCAGTATCAACTCATCACGGGACACGCTGCTATAGGAAAAAAATCCAAGACCGTGCGGTTACCACTAGGAAGGAGATTATTTTCATATATATATATACATATATATATATATATATATATATACATATATATATATATATATATATATATATACATATATATATATATATATACATATATATATATATATATACATATATATATATATATATATATATATATATATATATAAAACAGCATGTCTTTTTGTCTTTTATTCCTTCTTATACAATTGCAATGTTTTGTATATTAAAAGGTGACACATCGTACTTTTTATCCGTTTATAGTTCCGTTTAATAATGTTCAACATTCGCGAAAAAATAAATAAATAAACAAGTTGTTCCTGTTCTCGTTTATGTTATAGCAGCTACGAACGGTCGTTTCCTCACCTGAAGATGTCGTTACAGATTTCCGTCCGACTTGTACAGAGCGCTGACACTGGAGACTCCTTCCGTAAACGTGATATAAACATGTCCTCGCAGAAGACGTCACCACATCGGCGGCTACACACGTTTTTTTAACCCGTTTATGTTTAGCGTGCGCCGTACACCTCGCTGTTACTATGGAAACGACGACGTATTAGAACGACTCATGTAAACAGAGCTGCAGTTCGGACCGATCGGAATTCAGCGGCGCTGTGGGATCGATGCACGTTAACGGTGGAAATGAAGTAAACTGAGTAACGGTGACGTCGTTTTGTTTTTTTACACTTCTCTACAGATACCCCTGCACCCATGTATACACCTGGATACCATTATTATACCACTCAGGCGACTCAGCCAGGGGTCCAAGTGGTCCACAGCGGCAGGACTCAGATGGTAATCCAGCCCCCTAGGCAGACAATGGTGGTCGGCGGGGCAACACACACCATAATCCAGCCTGCTGCTCCACCTACTATGGTGATCCAGCGGGCAAATCCGACTGTTAGAGTCATCCAGCCGCAGGTTCTGCCTACAGTAATCCAGCAACCCGCAGCCAACACCGTGGGTGAGTTGTAGGATCGGCTTTACACGCACGTGAAGTTGTAATAAACACCATTTGCCTCACACACGCGCGACTCACACGGCTTTCCTCTGATTTACAGTTTATCGCCGTTATTACTGAAGTCATGCGAGTGAACCCTTCCAGGACAACATGGACGACGCTCCAGTGAAGACTCCAGCGGGATTTTACGCCATGTCGAAAATTCTTCCCGTATTCATTATCGAGTTGTTAATCAGATCGTAAAATAAGCGCAGAGTTACGCTCGAACATCAGCTCTCCTTGTTCACTCAAACTCCTCGTCCGTCCTCGCGAAGATTTTCTTCTTCTTCTCTTTTGTGTATCCGTGGTGATTAGATGTAGCGTGCTAAATCCTTATGTTATTGGTGTATTACCACAAAACCTACAGCGCGGTACGAGTCAGGTGTGCATAAACGGTACTCGTGTAATAAAGTAGTAAAGTCATACGTTTTGATGAATAAGGGACAGTAACAAGTACCGCTGTATATCAGATCAGATATGAGATTAAGATCATTGCGATGCGATTCATGGTTTCTGGGTAAGGTTTTCTCCTCGAGGTGTTAGCAGCCTTTCAAACGAGGCTTTTGGGGTTTTTTTTTTTCTTTAATGGTATAAAAAGCTCCAGAGTGAGAACATGCACACTGCAAAGGAGGTGCATGATTGTAAGGGGAGGGGGGATGTGGCGGGGGGACATCCATTTCGACGATGTTCATTTACCTATCAATATAACATCACAATAAAATCTGATTAAATCACACTTTCTCCTGTATCAACACAAGACTGTTCACTTACTGACTAAAGACGCTCACAAACGCTCATAAACCACTTTGTAAATGTCACACAGGGCTTAAGAAAGTGTTATAAAGTCTCCCATATGTGTTATAATGCATCCTATTAGCACTTTATAAACGCATTATAAATATGGCTACAAACCCTGTTTCCTTTTAAATAATCATAACAGTGTGCAGAACACCTTGCGAATGCATTGTAAACATGTTACGCAGGTACTTGTGGGTCATGACATATTTGGCCTCTGTGGAAAGTGTTACTATATATCCGTAAGCTAGTCAAACGTTTGGACACGTGAGATTGAATACACGTATAAATGTGTATTTTTTTTTGTTTTTCCCATTGTCTTAACCCTCGTGTTTTATTTGTTTACTCGTTGTTTGGTGTCGCGGAGACCTCAGTCGCTTGTGTCTGACGTTATAATAAACATTCTATTGAATCATGAATCTTTTTTTTTTGTTGTCGCTTTTTTCAATCTAAATCATTCAAATGCATGTGAGAGAAAAGAGTGAAATTTACGCTCGGTTCGATACGAAACATCATGAAGAAAAAAAGTGCTGAAATGACCGTAAAGCACAGTTACTACACCACGTAAGAGATATTTCAGGGCGTAAATGGATTAGACATGAGTTGTTTTATTTGATCTTCTTTTAGTCTACAAGAAAAGACACAAAGATTATACAGATTAATCAAAGATTTCATCACGTCACTCATGATTGAAGAGTCTGGAGTTTTCTGCTTGACATACTCCAAACATCCATCCATCCATCTTCTATACCGCTTACTGCTTTTCAGGGTCACGGGGAAACCTGGAGCCTATCCCAGGGAGCATGGGGCACGAGGCGGGGTACACCCTGGACAGAGTGCCAATCCATCACAGGGCACAATCACATACACACTCACACACCCATTCATACACTACGGACACTTTAGACACGCCAATCAGCCTACCATGCATGTCTTTGGACTGGGGGAGGAAACCGGAGTACCCGGAGGAAACCCCCGCAGCACGGGGAGAACATGCAAACTCCGCACACACAGGGCCACGGTGGGAATCGAACCCCC
Source organism: Ictalurus furcatus (assembly GCF_023375685.1). Lineage (NCBI taxonomy): Eukaryota > Metazoa > Chordata > Actinopteri > Siluriformes > Ictaluridae > Ictalurus > Ictalurus furcatus. The sequence continues at coordinate 17,975,587 of NC_071280.1, forward strand.
GACCCTGGAGGTGTGAAGCGAACGTGCTAACCACCGTGCGCCCTACTCCAAACATTTTGACAGTAAAGTATCTGGGAATTATTTCTTGAATGCCACAGAACAATGCCTCAGAGTCCAAGGGCGCGAGATTAGCCATATTAGCCATTAGTCTCTATGGGAGGGGCATACTTTCTATCCACTGTCAATCACAGTGGCACGAGCCAGTCGTTGCGTGTATGTGGGTTCACGTATGAGGAAGAGGGCAGATAGCGCTTTCGTCTGAGTATGTCCAGCATAAGCAACGCTTGGGAAAGATGCGGTTGTCTGGCTTCACGTGTCCCACAGCCAGCACTCCGATTAAACCCATCGTTCATGATACAGTGCTGTGTGTAACAAACACGGAACGTGTGAAAAGAAGCGTGTCCAGAGCAGGCATTTCATTCCAGATGCCACCCTCACATTATTAGAAAGAACAGAACACACCGTACTAAACTGATTGCACTGTACTGTAGAATTCTGATTGGCCAAGCACGGTGCTGTGTGTTCTGATTGGCCAAGATACATTAAGAGCCGGGCAGGGGGGGTGTAAACTTTTGAACATGATTATCTTATTATCTTTTTACATTTTTTTCATTTAGTACTGCCATTCAGAAGCTACGTGAGGTGTTTACACGTTTCCCAGGAGTCAAAACAAGAGCAATTGACACTGAACATCGTGTTCAAAAGTTTACACCCCCCTGGCTCTTAACGTACCGTGTTGCCTTCTCGAGCATGCGTGAATGTTTGCACCGTTTGTAATAGTCGTGTCCCTCAGTGTGAAAAGAGTGTCGCTTTAGGTTTGAACCTAAAACTTGGTTTAGCTACTGGTCGCATACACCACAAATGACTTTTTAAAAACAGTTTTATAAATGTTCGCAATATCATTTAATATATGTGCAGTGTGTTCAGATACGAATGAGGTATCCCGGTTTCTTAATAGATCGTGTGTGATCAGAGTTTGGCATTACAGCTTGTCGTAGTAAGCACAATATATCATTCAGGAATAAAATTAGACCACGCCTTTGTTTGGGTGTGCATGAGAGAGTGCGTATAATGTCGGCTATGCAACGGGAAAATCCGGTCTGTATAAGAAATTAAGGCTTTGCGTGGTTTTATCGTGTCAGGATCGTGTGAATAAACATCACATTAAAATAAGCTTTAAGGGAACACCTATTTAACAGGCACACAATGAAATACTTAAAAGAAAAAAGAAAAAAATGTGTTAATTCTTACTAATTGGTCAAATGGAATTAAGCATAATTAAAACCCATGTAATAGAAAAAAAGAGACTTTTACACAGTATTTGTAATAATAAAAGTGCAAAAATGACAGTAAAACATTAATAATACTTTATATATTAATACTTTACTACACCAAGGAAGTAAATATATTATTTCCGATGTGGACTAGACATGAAGAAATATACAAAGAGAGAACCGTAAACAGAAACTGGGAGGAATTTTCAACAGAAAAAGATAAAGAACAAAATTGTGATTTGATTAAAAGAATTTTTTTTTAAACTAATTCTTGTGAATGAGTGTGAGCATATATTAAAGATCCTTTATTCCAAAATACAGCTCGAGTGTTAACGCTGAACAATACAAAGCTTAATTATTTAATCTTCTTATTATTATTATTTATTTATTTTACAAAAACCTGTGTAAACACATTCATCAAAGACTTTAGTCACCCTGAGTCTGGAATGTTCTGCTCCACTTCCAGTAAAGTGAAGTCGACTTATTTCTGGAATGTCACAGAACTCGTTCCTGTGCTGTACAGTAGTCTCGTTTAGACCAATTCTCTGGATCGGTTGTTGTTTTGGACGTTAACCAGCCTCAGCCTGTTAACCCCGCCCACATTACATCTCTAATTCAGTTCAATTTCCTGATCTGCATTTTGCCGTTAGTGCGGCTGATTTAATCTGGTGGTCCTTTTAAGATTTTAGCGTTTATGATGATGTCGAAGGTCACATGACAATGCCAACATGGCGGATGTAGAATGTCTGGGATTTTATTCATACTACACACACATACACACATACTTGGTACGTACATCTTTAAGAAGGTGTGTAATGAGACTGACAAACGAAAAGGTGCAGGAGTGCATGGTCACGTTTATTAACCCGAATACTGGGTATTCACGTGGCAGGAACATAAACTGTGGGTGTGAAAAGTACCATTTGACGCTTCGAAGAATCATATAGGGTTAGGGTTAGGGGTTAGGGTTAAGGTTAGGCTTAAGGTTAGGGCTAGGGTTGGGGTTGGGGTTAAGGTTAAGGTTAGGGTTAAGGTTAGGGTTAGGGTTGGGGTTAGGGTTAGGGTTAAGGTTAGGGTTGGGGTTATGGTTAGCGGTTAGGGTTAGGGTTAGGGTTTAGGGTTAGGGTTAGGGTTAAGGTTAGGGTTAGGGTTAGCCAATCATATCACAAGAACTGACTGTCAGCAGGACCGAAGGTCTTCAGTCTGGTCTCCAGTCATTTTCTGTATCAATTTGGTCTTCTCAGTGTTGGGCATTGGTCTTGCTAAATATAATCTTAGACTCGACAGAGAGTTTTTAAAAATAATGTTTTCATGTTGTCTTTACTTTTTGCATGTACAAAGCTTGGCAAGAAGTAATTCCTTCGTCTAGGAAACATCCTAATCACTGGGGCAATGCACGATTAAAGCTAACCCAAAAAGGATTTGGTAGTCTTAAATTCTGATCTTGACTCGGTCACACTTTCAATTGGACTTGACAATGGCAGTCTTGACTACAGCCTAACTATGTGTATCCATCATATAATATAACAACCGCAGGTCTAAATAAACATCAGAGAAGTTTTTTATTTTTTTCATTTAGCTGTAAATGCAGCATTCTTTATATCCGAGCATCGGGTTATTTTTGGAGCAAGACAAAGCGATTAACAATACCTAATTTAATCTGGAGAATGCTGAGTAGGCTAATAAATAACTAACTGATTCCCTTAAAGTAAAGGAAAGCTATATTTCAGTATTTCGCTAATTAGGTAGAAACGTAATCTAAACTGTAGGTTGACAAACAAAATGATGGATAGCTTGTTCTAATCAGTAACTGGGTGATTGATGCACAAAATGATTGACAGACACAACCAACCGCCCCTAACCCTAACCCTACCCCCAACCCCTCCCCCTCCGCCAACCTCAGCAGTTATGTACCCGCTCACGCTAGCACACCTCTCCCTAAACCAATGGTCAGGACAGGGGCGCCGCTAGGGTTTCTGGGCCCTCTGGATAATTTGTACTCCAGGCCCCCACCCCCCTAATTATCTTTTCTTATTGCCACGTGTAAAAACAATCATTATCAATAAGCATAACAATTATGGCACATTCAATAAGAGACTACAAAGAAATAAATGTGAACAGTTTATTAAATTAACTAAAATTAGGCATTTGTAATTAAATACAAATAACTATATATATACAGTACAAGTAATTAACACCACTGTACTCAGCGACAGGATCCTTAAATCAGTGAGTTGAACTCGAGAATCGAATCGGTTCTATTCCTGAATGAATCATTCGGACTGGTTTTTATCAGCGGGATTCTCCGATTCATCGAAGTGAACCGACTCAGACAAACGATTCAGTCACGAATCAGACATCATTACAACACTTCTCTTATAAACTCTCTCGGGACAATTAAAGCAGATCGATATGATCACGTTACGTTTCGGTCGATTCCTCACAGAAAGCTTCGGAAAGCTGGAATACGTACGACACCGGACTAGTTTTATCGTCGCTCGGTGCTTTTCCGTCCTTTTAGAAGCTCGAGGCTCCATTACTATGGTTCGATTGCGTGGAAAAACATACATCCTTGGACAATTGTGTTCCAACTTCCAACAGGGATAAACACAGGGATGAGTAGCTGATAGAATTTCTAGTTTATGATAATTATAACAGCTTCATACGGGCTAGCTTCAGAATCATAGCACCAAACAGGGAACATAAATCAGCTCATTTTTGGGAAAAACTTACTTAATAGATTATAGTGCAAAGAGGCCATTTAAATATCAAAAATCATATGAAATACTATCATATCATATCATATCATATCATATGATTTTGGAATTTAAATGAATGAATGAATTTTGGTATTTAAATAATTTAAATGATATATAAAATCATATGATATGATTTTATATGATATGATATCGATGATATGTGTTTTAAAAACGCATCACTAAAGATAAGTTTCCTGCAGCAAACAAAGGCAATTACAATTCCTCTGTACAGACTACCGAAGTTAATGAAAAGTCCGTTTACAATAATATACTTCAATGTGTGCACGCATGCGGCGCTGCACGCAAGTGTCACGACACCGATCAACGGCAAACCACTTACGTTTCTATGGAAACCTCTACCTAGCTACCTAGCTAGTTTGTGGAGACGGCGAAAAGAAAGAATTCGTGTCTGTAGAGACTGGACTGAAACATGTGAAACTTTTATTGAAAGCTCTGGTGCTCTGTTGTGTCTGATTTGCCCAGAAGGTATTGCTTCCTTGGGAAGAAACCCCTTCTAAAGAAACCCCTGCCCTAAACGATCATGTGATCACTGATGAATCCTAGATGACCACATAGGCTGCGATTTAAATTTCAATTTAAATTTTCTACCTTTTCTACCTTTTTCCTGAACACCATCTTTGCAGATGTTCCAACGTTTCGCTCATTTCTTCCGAACAGCAGTTCAATAATGTCAATATATGAACACTTTTCACAAACGGGAAAATGTAAACGACAAAGATTTCAATAACTCTAGAAGCAGAGGCAAGAATGCATAATTAGATAATAAGAATACATAAACACATACTTTTTTGTATGTAACTAATTATTTTGCATATTCTTAATTACATATTAAGAAGAAAGAAAAAAAAAACAAGATCATTCATTTAGGTCTATGGTGCGCTCCAGGTTCTCCGGGTTCTCCGGCGTGAGACGTCTCACATCCGTTTGTACACGTGGATGACGTTCTTGCAGTAGGGGCAGGTGTGTTCGATGTCCTTGCAGGACTTGACACAAAAAGGAATCAAGCAGAACGGCCATATACTGCGGAGAGACGACGGAGGAAGTGTAAAGCAGTGTGTGTTTTGTTCGTTAGCTGTGTGTGGGAGAGTGTGAGATCTCTTACAAGAACAGAAAGAGTCCTCCAAAAACCGCCCAGGTGAGAAGTCCATTGACGGGTCGAGTCACTGTGACAATCTGCTGCTGGCAGAAACCACACCGTGTGTTTGCGGGTACAGATTTCATAGGAGACTGGATCACTGCAATCATACACACACACACACACACACACACACACATGTTTATTTTTTCCACAGTATTATAGCGTGTAATGTTTAATAAGGACCCACCCTTTCCATTTTGAGTTAATATTAATATTTTCCTGACTTTGTGGTTTTGCTGTCATGTTTTTCTTTTGCTCTGGCATTTTTTAAAAATCTTACCCACAGGACCAGGAGCCTGGACCACTGCTACAGATGGTTGAGGCGCTGCCTGGACAATCACAGGAGGCTGAGCTTGTTCAATGTACATAGTAGGCTGAGCTTGTTCAATGTACATAGCTTGAGGTGCCGGCTGATTGACTATGTAAGCCATGTTGTGTGGAAGCACAGGTGGTGACTAACGTGCACTTATTCTGATGCACCTGTGGAAAAACACGGGGTGGGGGAGGGACCGGGTGTGACCAGAGTAGTTAGATGCTCTAATGAGTTGATTGATAAATTTACACAACAATTTCGCAACAGACAAAGGGTGTGGGGATGAGGTGGGGGTAAGAGAGAAAGAGAAAGAGAAAGAGACATAAGACAGAGCTCTATGGCAGGAATGTGAACCTGCAGGTTGTGAACTCAAAGGTGTGTCAGTGTGTAAATCATCTAACTGTACGATCAGAAGGACACAAAGTACATGCAGTGGCTCCTCATGCACAATTTACAATCAAAGACACGTCAAGAAAATTTTAGCAAAAAAAAAAAAAAAAAAAACCCCCGCACCTGCTCAGACCACAAACGTGTCCTGTGTGTGAGTCACGAGTGCACCCTAGATAATGAAAATATATAAGATGGATTTATATATATATATATATATATATATATACATATAAGATGAGTTTTATATCAGTATATATATATATATATATATATATATATATATATATATATATATATATATATATATATATATACGTTACACACTATATATGTACACTAATTTATATATATACATATAAGATGAGTTTTATATCAGTATATATATATATATATACGCTATACACTATATATACACTAATAATAAAACTCACACACAGGACACTTTTGTGATCTGAGCAGGTGCAGGGTTTTGGGTTTTTTTTGCTAAAAGTTTCTTGACGTGTCTTTGATTGTAAATTGAGCATGCAGAGACATATTTTTGTCCTTCTGTTCATATTTTTGTGTTCGCAACGTGCAGGTTTACATACCTGCCCTAGAGCTCACTCTCTCTTCTCTCTCTTTCTCTGTCTCTCGAACCCCCAGCCCTGGAGGTGTACATTAGGCAAAGTATGCTCGCAACTGCACACCTAAATAAGCTACTGTAATTCTACTGTAAGTTGTACTTTGATTTGCTCGTATTAGAACAGCCTCGTGTGGCCGTCTTCAGGAGGAGAAGGTCACCAGGCCGATGCGCTTCTCTAGCTGCAGTTAAACACTGGACACTTTAGATTTCACTTCGGCAGCAGAACACTTGCTTATCGTGAAAACGCGCAGAAAATAGTCAAAAATAAAGAGAAATGGGAAATTAGGATTTTTGTTACTAATATTATTTGTTACTAATATGTCAGTAATATTTCTTTGTAAACAAACATCTATGAGGCCACATGCCTGTTTTATTAGACGATAATTATATCATTTTATATATGAATTAAAAAAGTAGTTTTTATACATTTTTCTATTCCTATGTGGTCCTTTGGTCTCTACGAATGGTGTGTATAAGCAAAAATGAAATAAATAAATAAATAAATAAATTTTAAAAATCATATTTGTTTATTTGTTTGTTTGTTTATTTATTTATCTACATTTCATTTCTACTCACTATATTACGAGTGCTATTTCCTGCATATCTGCAAATGCCATTTTGTTGGATTTATTCAGAAAATAATGGATTAAAAAAATGGCATAAAAATGGCACATCATTTCTTTGTGCAATTTTATTCATTGCTTCACTTCCTGTAGAATTAATTCTTTCCTCCTTTCTTTACAGTTTTTAACAATACGTTTTTAACAAAAAAAAAGTTATTTAAAAAAGAAAGTTATTAAAAAATGTATTTTTGCATCTAGCATTTTTTGCCTTTCTCAAACCTACACACACACACACACACACACACACACACACACACACACACACACACACACACACACACACTTACCTTTGTGCTCTGTGTCTTTCCTTTCTGAGAGATGCAGGCTGACTAAATCAGATTACAGACCACACACACCATGTGAAGAGAAAGAAGAACTAAAGGGACATATGGTGAAATTAATGCCACTCCCTTTGCAGTGTTCAGGAACTATCGCAGCAACACTACTTACTTACACTCCTTACTGAAACAACATTTTTGAGCTGATACGTCACAACATATTTAACAGTGTTCCTGAGCAGCAGGAGTAATTACCCATCAGCCTCACCAATCCCCCAGTTCAAACTGTATTCAGATTTCCATATTAATAATCATTATTAGGGTGCTTGGACCCTTATTGCTTGTGTAAGGAATTTTCTTCTTATTTGTCTTCATATTATTATTTTTCTCTGATAAAATGGATTATGCCGACCAAATAGTGGGTGGTACAGAGATTAAACTTGGTCGGTAGGTGGTTCTCCCTTCTGCTACTGGTGGTACCTAATGGTGGCACTGCAGTGAAGTGTTTCTTCTTGGGTTTTATGAGGGCGTAAATGGGTGGGCAACATGACAGGGATACAGACGTGAAGACAAAATGTTTGTCTCTGAGGCCCTCTGGTGGCTGGCTGCAGGACATTTTGAACCTCGCCCGTTGCCATGTTAGTGAAGGGAAAAATGAAAGGAATTGTTTCAAAAAGTTCAGCTGACCATGATATGTCTTGTTCCGCCTCACTGGTTTCACTGGACCACTTAGAAACCATGAAGAAGATAACGAGTCTTTATTGGTCACGTATACATTACAGCACAGTGAAATTTTTTTCTTCACATACCCCAACATGTTAGGAGGTTGGGGTCAGAGTGCAGGGTCAGCTGTGATACAGCGCCCCCTGGAGTAGAGAGGGTTAAGGGCCTTGCTCAAGGGCCCAACAGTGGCAGCTTGGCAGTGCTGGGGCTTAAACCCCCAACCGTCTGATCAGTAACCCAGAGCCTTAACCGCCAAGCCACTACTGCCCCTACGACGATGGCTTAGGACTGCAGTTGCTGCAAACAGTTTAGGACTCAAGTCTCCATCATTGAACAGCTGATAATTTCAACAAAATAGGCTTCAAGTTAAAACTATATTGGATTAAGGAATAACTCTGATATTCTGATATTCTTTAGAATTGCTCATAAACTCATAAGATCTGTAAAATCCGGTGTCACCCAGATGAGGACGGTTCCTTTTAGAGTCTGGTTCCTCTCAAGATTTGTTCCTCATATCCTCTCAGGTAGTTTTTCTACCTCTGGCTTGCTCATTAAGGATAAATGTATCGATTTAAACTGTATATAAGGAATTGATATACTTCTGAAATGTGAATTCTACTGTAAACTGTTCGGCACACCCTCGGTGGGGAATTGTGTGCAGTTTTTCTGGTATGTTTGTGCAAAACATGAAAGGGTTATTCAGGATTACCTGCTGAGGCCATCTGTTAAGTTTGGGGTGTGGTCATTCGTAGGGGGTGGGGTTAGGATCAAACCACTTTTTCTCAGACACCCTAAATCCGATCAGTCTGACTCTTAGTGTATCGTCGAGCTAATCCGTGAGTGGAAGGGTAACTTCAAAAACATGGCTTTAACATTTCACTTGACTCTTCATATTTCTGTATATTCTTTATTCATTAGTTCTTTATTATTTCGAGATCTTTTTTTTTTATTTATCCCAAATTTCCTACACCAGGATGTGGCTTTCCGAAGAGGGACTGCCTCAGGGTATCTGGTGGCGCAGTCAGTGATAACGAGGATGTATTCATGGCTGAACAGCAAATTAAAGTCATTTTTATTATTATTATTATTATTATTATTATTATTATTATTGGGAGTTTAACAGAGAAACGTGCTTCGAAATATTAACATTTTCCACAAATGCGAACATGTAGAGAAGACAAACACAATCACTTCAACAACTCAAATCTTTATTTTTTTTACAACAAATACATTTTTTAAAATGATTACATATTCTTAACTGTATATTCCTACAGCATTTCGCCTGGTTCATGATGTTCTACAGGTTCTCCGTGTTCTGTGTGAGACGTCTCACATCCGTCTGTAAATGTGGATGACGTTCTTGCAGTAGGGGCAGGAGTGTTCGATGTCCTTGCAGGACGTCACGCAAAAAGGAATCAAGCAGCACGGCCAAATGCTGCAGAGAGACAACAGAGGAAGGTGTAAAAACATTGCGTGCTGGTGGGTCAGCTGTGTGCGTGAGAGCGTGAGATCGTACCACAAGAAAAAGAGTATCCCGGCAACCACCCAGGCGAGGACTCCAGTTACGGATCTGGTCGATGTGACAATCTGCTGCTGGCAGAAACCACACCTTGTTGATGCGGGAAAGGATTTCATAGGAGCTTGCATCACTGCAATTGCACACACACACACACACACACACACACAAACACACACATACACATACACAGGTCAAGCCTATTTCCATTAACCACAATATGGCATTATTGCAAATACAAAGAGTAGAATACACTGATCAGCCATAACATTAAAACCACTGACGGGTGACGTGAATAGCATTGATTATCTCGTTACAGCTGCACCTGTCGAGGAGTGGGATATATTACGCAGCAAGTGAACAGTCAGTTCTTGAAGTCGATGTGTTGGAAGCAGGAACAATGGGAAAGTGTAAGCAACTTAGTGACTTTGATAAGGGCCAAATTGTGCTGGCTGGATGACTGGGTCAGAGCATCTCCAATACAGGGCAGTATGCAGTGGTAGGAATCTACCAAAAGTGGTCTAAGGAAGGACAACTGGTGAACTGGTGATAGGGTCATGTGATTAGATCCAGTACGTCCTGGATGTTGTAACGCGCACGTGTCGATTTCAGACACAGTATGTCGTTAAGTAGTTTATCTACAGTTATGGTTAAGGTTAGGGTTACAACATCCAGTACACAGTGGATCTAATCCATTATGTCATCATGCTACAGGCTGCAGTGAGGACACACATGTCATGGGCGCCCAAGGCTCAGTGGTGTGCGTGGGGAGCGAAGGCTAACCCATCTGATGATTTAAAGTTACATTTTTTTAAAAGTTACATTCAAAACAGTTGTTCTTGTTGGTCAGTGTGTTGTGGTTTTGGTTGGTCAGTGTGTTGTGTTCTTGTTGGTCAGTGTGTTGTGGTTTTGGTTGGTCAGTGTGTTGTGGTCTTGGTTGGTCAGTGTGTTGTGGTCTTGGTTGGTCAGTGTGTTGTGGTTTTGGTTGGTCAGTGTGTTGTGTTCTTGTTGGTCAGTGTGTTGTGGTTTTGGTTGGTCAGTGTGTTGTGGTCTTGGTTGGTCAGTGTGTTGTGGTCTTGGTTGGTCAGTGTGTTGTGGTCTTGGTTGGTCAGTGTGTTATGGTCTTGGTTGGTCAGTGTGTTGTGGTTTTGGTTGGTCAGTGTGTTGTGGTTTTGGTTGGTCAGTGTGTTGTGATTTTGGTTGGTCAGTGTGTTGTGTTCTTGTTGGTCAGTGTGTTGTGGTTTTGGTTGGTCAGTGTGTTGTGGTTTTGGTTGGTCAGTGTGTTGTGTTCTTGTTGGTCAGCGTGTTGTGGTCTTGGTTGGTCAGTGTGTTGTGGCCTTGGTTGGTCAGTGTGTTGTGTTCTTGGTTGGTCAGTGTGTTGTGGTTTTGGTTGGTCAGTGTGTTGTGTTCTTGGTTGGTCAGTGTGTTGTGTTCTTGGTTGGTCAGTGTGTTGTGGTTTTGGTTGGTCAGTGTGTTGTGGTCTTGTTGGTCAGTGTGTTGTGGTTTTGGTTGGTCAGTGTGTTGTGGTTTTGGTTGGTCAGTGTGTTGTGGTTTTGGTTGGTCAGTGTGTTGTGTTCTTGTTGGTCAGTGTGTTGTGGTTTTGATTGGTCAGTGTGTTGTGGCCTTGGTTGGTCAGTGTGTTGTGGTCTTGGTTGGTCAGTGTGTTGTGGCCTTGGTTGGTCAGTGTGTTGTGGTTTTGGTTGGTCAGAGTGTTGTGTTCTTGTTGGTCAGTGTGTTGTGGTTTTGGTTGGTCAGTGTGTTGTGGTTTTGGTTGGTCAGTGTGTTGTGTTCTTGTTGGTCAGTGTGCTGTGGTTTTGATTGGTCAGTGTGTTGTGGCCTTGGTTGGTCAGTGTGTTGTGGTCTTGGTTGGTCAGTGTGTTGTGGTCTTGGTTGGTCAGTGTGTTGTGGTTTTGGTTGGTCAGTGTGTTGTGTTCTTGTTGGTCAGTGTGTTGTGGTTTTGGTTGGTCAGTGTGTTGTGGTTTCGGTTGGTCAGTGTGCTGTGGTTTCGGTTGGTCAGTGTGTTGTGGTTTCGGTTGGTCAGTGTGTTGTGGTTTCGGTTGGTCAGTGTGTTGTGGCGTTGGTTGGTCAGTGTGTTGTGGTCTTGGTTGGTCAGTGTGTTGTGGTCTTGGTTGGTCAGTGTGTTGTGGTCTTGGTTGGTCAGTGTGTTGTGGTTTTGGTTGGTCAGTGTGTTGTGTTCTTGTTGGTCAGTGTGTTGTGGTTTTGGTTGGTCAGTGTGTTGTGGTTTTGGTTGGTCAGTGTGTTGTGGTCTTGGTTGGTCAGTATTTTGTGTTTTTGAATTATCAGTGTGTTGTTATTTTTGCCCTTACAGCACACTGCAAATTATGATCCATTGTGTTGAGATTGTGTAGAAGTCTTACCCACAGGACCAGGAGCCTGGACAACTGCTACAGCTGGCTGAGCAGCCTGGACAATTACAGGAGGTGGAGGTTGTTCGATTATTACAGGAGGTGGAGGTTGTTCGATCATTACAGGAGGTGGAGGTTGTTCGATTATTACAGGAGGTGGAGGTTGTTCTATGATCACAGGTGGAGGTTGTTCGATCATTCCAGGAGGTGGAGGTTGTTCGATCATTCCAGGAGGTGGAGGTTGTTCGATCATTACAGGAGGTGGAAGTTGTTCAATCATTACAGGAGATGGAGGTTGTTCTATGATCACAGGTGGAGGTTGTTCGATCATTACAGGAGGTGGAGGTTGTTCAATGATCACAGGTGGAAGTTGTTCAATCATTACAGGAGATGGAGGTTGTTCGATCATTACAGGAGGTGGAAGTGGTTCGATGAACACAGGTGGAGGATGTTCGATCATTACAGGAGGTGGAAGTTGTTCGATGAACACAGGTGGAGGTTGTTCGATCATTACAGGAGGTGGAGGTTGTTCGATCATTACAGGAGGTGGAAGTTGTTCAGTGAACACAGGTGGAGGTTGTTCGATCATTACAGGAGGTGGAGGTTGTTCAATGAACACAGGTGGAGGTTGTTCGATCATTACAGGAGGTGGAAGTTGTTCAATGAACACAGGTGGAGGTTGTTCGATCATTACAGGAGGTGGAGGTTGTTCGATCATTACAGGAGGTGGAAGTTGTTCTATGAACACAGGTGGAGGTTGTTCGATCATTACAGGAGGTGGAGGTTGTTCGATCATTACAGGAGGTGGAAGTTGTTCAATGAACACAGGTGGAGGTGCAGGCTGAGCCATGTTGTGTGGAAGTAAAGGTTGCCACTAACATGCGCTGACTCTGATGCACCTGTGGAAAAATATGGCAAAAAGCAAAAACCTCATGTCCATGAGGTGAAGTGAAGAGACGTGGAGGAGAGTTAAATGGAGTTAAAATGGAAGATATGAACCGGTATGAGGTAATAGCATCTAAAGTCTTTGTTCTACTAAAATAACTACATTCCTATTAACCAGTTACCTGTGGCTGCTAATGATTGCCACCAAGTTATAATTTGCATGGCCTAACTAGCTGGAAGGTTACCTCAATATTTATACTGGACATTCAGTGTTTAACATCAACGAGTGCACAAATCTTGCTATCTGGGTTGTACACCCCCCCCCCAAACATTGTTGATATTTGAATTTCTCGATTTCTCACAACTGTAACCAGTCAGTTTAAATGAAACGCAAAATGCTAAGGCCAAATGCTACCCCAAGATCAAAACCATTGGCACAAATGATTAAATACAAGACAGATATTTTTTTAATAGGTTCTCCGGGCCAAAGAGGAAAAGGACCATCCAAGCTGTTATCAGCGTCAGGTCCAAAAGCCAGCGTCTGTCATGGTATGGGGGCGTGTCAGTGCCCATAGTATGGGGGTGTGTCAGTGCCCATGGTATGGGGGCGTGTCAGTGCCCATGGTATAGGGGTGTGTCAGTGCCCATGGTGTGGGGGCGTGTCGGTGCCCATGGTATGGGGGTGTGTCAGTGCCCATGGTATGGGGGTGTGTCAGTGCCCATGGTATGGGGGCGTGTCAGTGCCCATAGCATGGGTAACTTGCACATCTGTGAGGGTATCATTAATTCAGAAAGATATGTACACATTCTAGAGCAACACATGCTGCCATCCAGAGCAGGACAACGCCAAACCACATTCTGCCCGGATTACAAGCACATGGCTGCGTAAGCAGAGAGCGCGGGTGCTAGCATGGCCTGCTGCAGTCCTGACCTGTCTCCCCTTGAGAACGTGTGGCGCATCATGAAGTGCAAAATAAGGCGACGAAGCCCTCGTAGAGTCGCTCGGCTGAAGAAATGCATAATGGATGAACGAGGGGAAATTCCGCTCGCTAAACTTAACCAACCTGTGTCTTCACTCATCGCCCAAACGCTTAATAAGTGTTAGTAAAAGAAAAGCTGACGTTACACAGCGGTAAACTGTCGACTGTCCCAACTGTTCTGGAGTGTGTTGCAGTCATCAGATTTGAAATGAGTGTAAATTTTCAAAAACAAATCAAATAATGTGTTAATAATGTTTTTTCAATATAGTACAGAGTGACCTGAATGTTCAAACAACTCTTTTTGTTGTTGTTTTTTTTGTTTTTTTTTGCATGTTCCATACCATCCCAACTTTTTCGGAAATTGGGTCGTAATTCAAGCATATAAAATTTATATTCAAATACACGTGTCAGCTTCCCAGTTCCATAAACGGAGGCTAAAGGCAGTGTTGTGGGGTTGAGACAGAAAGTACGAAGGGCAGGAATGTAAACAAACCGGTTGTGAAGAAAACCCTGAGTCCGGGTGCACGGCGTCTAAATGCATGAACAGAAATACACTGAATATTTTTTTCCCCTAGATTTTATGTGGAAACCCACAAGAAGAATATCCTCCTCTGTTCGTTCCTCTAGTGCACATGCTCATTTCATTCCCTTCGAGGACATAATTCATTTATATATACAGTACATCCTTTTGCTTATCATGATACTTTTTTATTCATTATTTATTTTCTGTTTCTCAGGGTTTTCACTGTTGCATCTTTGAAGGCTTCGTATTTTGTCCTTCGTTTTTTGTTGTTGTTGTTGTTTGTTTTTTTTAACGGCCCAATAAATAAAAATTCTTGTAGGATTATCAGTTTGATAAATGATAATCACGTCTCATTTCTCCTCTCTGCGATAGTACATTGCAGATGCATGTCTCTCAAACTCTCAAACAATTCGTCCAGTCCGAAATGACGTCACACATCATCTCTTTGTGCAATTTAACGCAATACTTCGTATTACTTCGACTTCTGATCGAATGAATTAATGTGATGGATGAATGAAATTAAAAACCTACCTCTGCACTTTGTGTCAATCCTCTCTGACTGTTACAGCACGACTAAATCAGATCACGAACAACGCCACATGTCTCCCTTCCGCAGCGATACCATCGACATTTATCAGCACCTCTCACTGCAACAATGTTTACTGAAGCAACATTTTTTTTAAACTAGTTTTAAAATTCCTGAGCTACACGAGTCAGCAGTAATCAAGTAACGGCTGGTTATTAGCATCGATGAATAGACTCGAGCGACGCATTATATCACGGGGTCGATCGATAATGTATGTAATAAGATGTAATAAGAAAGAACGATAGCCCTGCTAGCACAGTTATACCTTAACCCATAAAAGCTACATGTTTGGAGTAATAATGTCATTTTAAGTCTACTTATTACAGATATACTCTGATTCAAAAACAAATGTATAATTGTATAAACGTATAAATATTTCATGTATTATCTAGAACGGTTAAAGAAGAATAAAGTGAATGTTTTGGAACAGCCAAGTCAAAGCCCTGACCTTAATCCAGTAGAAATGTTGTGGAAGAACCTGAAGCATGAAGCTCATGTGAGCAAACCCACCAACATCCCAGAGTTGAAGCTGTTCTGTACTGAGGAACGGGATAAAATTCCTCCGAGCCGATGTGCAGGACTGATCAACACTTACCGGAAATGTTTACTCGCAGTTATTGTTCACAAGGACGTCACACCAGATACTGAAAGCAAAGGTGCACATACTTTTACCCACTCACAGATATGTCATATTGGATCATTTTCCTCAATAAATAAACGATAAAGTATAATATTTCTGTCTCGTTTGTTTAATCAGGTTCTCTTTATCTCCTTTTAGGTCACATTTATGGAGAAATATTAAAATATTCAAACTTTCAAGCACCACTGTATAAGCAGTTTCATTCTTCATGCCTTCCTTCTTAGTCATAAACCTGTTTCTGTCCATTTTCTAAGGGTATTTTGGATAAAGGCTCCAGACATTTCTACAATTTCCTCTTTCCTCAAGGGGGCCAGACGACATCTTTAAAATTCCTGAGATGTTCGGCGAGAAGTCAGGTGGTTTATCTGATTACCGGTTCAGATCGTACGGCTGCTATTTCCACATTCCTGTAACGTACCGCCCACCCTCTGTAACCCTCGAACACGCCTACTTCTGTTGACTGAATAATTGAGGGCAGGAGACCGGGTGGAACAGAGCCACAGACTCTGCAGCAGCCTCGAGTGAAAAGCCGAAGAAGTCTGCTACTTCAAGAGTGCTGTCAGTTCTCCAGACTTCTCTGTTCAGCTGGATGATGTCCTGGAAACAGAGCTGAATAGGCAGCAGGCATTAAAACGTACTCTGATGTTGTCAGTTTTACACGTAAAAAGGTGCAGAAAGTCCTCTCGGGTTTTCGGGAACGCGTCGACATTTGGACCGCCCGACGGGTTAATACCTGGGTGAATTGTACTAAATAAAATGTTAGGTCTATAGCTATTTTTGGAAATAATATCTGAGAAATAACTTCCCCTGGATGTTTTTATAGCTTTCTGGAACGTATTGATCGAGCTCTTTAAAAATTCATAAGATATTTGGATATTTGTCTTTCGTCCATTTACAGAGCGTAAACGCGTTCCTGTTTTCTCGCCTAAGTGCCCGTGTATTGTGTACTATTGTCACGTAATACACATAAAGGAGGTTAGGGTGGATGCGAGTGCAGATAAGAACTTTTAATAAAGAGAGACAGGTAGACAAATCCGAATCATCAGACAATAGCATAGTGTCGTGGAAATTAGACAACACTCGCAGACTCGTAGTCTTCCACCCAATAAACTTCAATATCGCACTTTGGTTTATCTTTCCAGCTTAAGGGTCTACCGCCGGACCCCCGTGTTTTCGGTTATTTAGATGTTGTTGTACATAATACAGACATTCGCTTTTGTGAGGAGGTCACAGGTAAGGTTTGCTTCTGATGACTCTTCCATGCAGATCATATTAGTGCATGCAACCACAAACGTATAAGACATTGCATTACCAAACCTGTGTCAGCTAAACCTTTCTGCAGGTCCTTGCTGTCATATGGGGGATTTGCTTTGCCTTTCTTCCCAGCGTACAGGTAGTTCTGTCTGAGAGTTTTCTTGGTCTTCCAGATCTTCCCATGACTCCTATCCTTCCTCTTAGCTGCCATTTCATTTTGGACAGTGGAAATTGTGAGCTACAAAGTCTTTGGATGTTGTTTTTAGCCTTTTTCTTCTTTGTAGGCATCAATTTGCTTCACTTTCAGAGCCTCTGTCGGTTGATAATTCTTGACCTGCCTAATCAGGTCTAATGACTCAGACTTCACAACTCAAAGATTGCCCAAACTTTTGCACATGCCACAGTTACTATTTATTTATTATATTGTATATTTGTACAATATTTATACAATTTATGATATATATATATATCATTAAAAAAAACTATGATTTTCTGTCATGAATCATTATCAATTATATTGAAGTTCTTTTGGAAAGAGAGATGGTTGCAGCATTATTTGTTTATTTACGTATTTGTTTTGTTATTGTTTTTTTTAGCGTGGTAATAAAGAATTAAATATCATTCACAAATTTCGTAAGTCTGCGGCTCTGAGTTTATCGCTCTGTTTCTGCCTCCTAGTCGATTAACAGAGACTTTTTCCAAATGTTTAGATTCAATTCAAGTCCACATGTTGACTGAAATGTAGGACACCGGTGATAAATGATAAATGAATTTGGTGGACTGGTTTAGTATCTAATCCTTGACATCCCTGGTGTAAAGTGTATTATTATGTAGGTAAGAAGGTTAAAGTCAAAACCTTTACTAATGGTATATGAATCTAACTGGCCTTACTAGGAACACATTGATAAAAGAGGGAAAATAATAAATAAACTAAGGTTCAGTGAAGAGTAATACCCAGTTATGTCCACTACATGGCACTGTTGTCAAAACTTTGAGATTATTGTACAATCTCAGAAGCCAGTTGTGGTCCAAACATGCACACAGCCTCCATTTTATCAGGGTTTAGTGCAAAATCCCAGTCGTGCCCCAGAACCTGCACTTCATATTACACTAATCTCTCTTTAGTCTCCCACTCTTCAGCCTCCCAACATCAGCATTTCTCTACATCCGATCCTTTACTGATGACAGATAGAGTCTTTATATTTGGAGTAATATTATTTGGCTCAATCCTACCAAAACCCAACTACTCAGGAAAGATATAGCCTACATCCCCGTGTCATTTTATTACCATATAACTCTTACTGCCGGCACTACATGCTTACAAAAACCTCATCTGGTCCCCCTGACTAGCTGTAAAAACAACCATCTTATGACTAATCTCCATTTTAGAAATTGTAGCCACACACACATCTTAATTTCAATATTTCTATTCAGCCAGTCTAATCCATTTCTGAAAAGCATGTACTGTTCTCTCAGCTGACTCAGAGCTATAGCTACATGTTCTCTTCCTCCAGGATATTAGAACATTTCCTGCCTCGGGTCAGTCGCTAGTACGACAGACACAGATCTTGACAGGTTTGGGTTTTTAAATCTGTGCTGGATTTAATTTCATATCATCACACGCTGCTGCTGGTTTAGATACTGTCGTCAAGTCCGGTACTATTTGTGAATATACCTGTAATCGAAATAGTCGTTTTTTAAATTTTGTAAGTCTTCAATGCAAGCCTGAGAACAACAAAAGGCTAAATCTGGGGGAGAAACTGATGCAGAGGATGTGGCCCACATCTGGACCGGAAGGGGGGGGGGGGGGGTGATGCAGCTGGCCAGTATTGCTTGGAATCTGGAATAGTGATATCTGGGTCGGTTTTGGCCTGTTCATCAGGACACCAGTTCAGATCCATCCTACAGAATCGACCCAAAGATTACAACAGGTTGGCAAGAAAGGTAGATTGCGCTAAACATCCAAGGTACAAATCTTTCTTGATTTAGCAACCAATTTAATTAATTTGCCGGTATCATTGCTGCCTCATAGATCAAGGGTGCCCGGTTCAAGCTTGAACTCGGGTTATTCTGCATTCAGAGCTCTGCATGTTCTCCGTGCAACTGTGTGGGGTTTCCTCAAGGTTCTCCAGTTTCCTCCCACCACCTAGAAAACATCCCAGTATGAGGACTGACTACACTAAACTACCCCAAGCTGTGAATGTTTGCGTGTGGTGCCCTTCAATCCGCCTCGATTTAGCCAGTGTGTATTCCCACCTCACACCCAGGATGAGCTCTGGATCCCTGACCAGGATCAATTCAATTTGTGCACCCCTAACGGGTAAGAAACTATCCATAGCAGGAAGTTCTACGAACCAACATGGAGGGCACCAACAGTCCGGCTTTAAGCTATTCGTGTCGTGCATGTGTCTTTACTCAGCAACTGTAAATAATCTGCTTAAGACCAGGCTGCTGAGCCGGCTAATTGCTGTGACAAGGAATTAAACAGGAGGTTTCTTTTCTTTTTTTCTTTCTTTCTTTCTTTTTTATATAGCTGACCATCACAAGGAGCCTAACCTCAGATCACCTGCTGCTTTTAACATGCACATGTACAAATCTTGTAAAGAGGAAACGTGCGTCAGAAATATGAACAATCTGTCATGTTTAACGTGCTCTCTCTCACTCGATTGTGCAGTTAAGAGGACAAGCATGCTCTCAGCCTGGGCCCAGTTGTTCAGACGTAATCTGATCGGATTCTGGCTATCGGATTGGATCTAATCTTGAAAGTGGGTTGTTCAAGAGAAGTAAAAAAAAAAAAAAAGGATTCTGAAATCAGATTACAGCATGTAATCCGATCTTGCTTTTGATCTGGATTAAATCTTGAGTATGCGTTCAAAACTTTTTAGTATGATTGGGATACCTGTTATCCAAAATTAAAAAAAAAAAATTAAAAATCAGGATTATCCTGATCCCAGCAAAAGGGTGAATTCAGTGATAAATATACCAACACCAATACCAACACCACCACCAATACCACCACCAATACCAACACCAATACCAACACCAACACCACCACCAATACCAACACCTACACCAATACCACCACCAATACCAACACCAATACCAACACCAACACCACCACCAATACCAATACCAATACCAACACCACCACCAATACCAACATCAATACCAACACCTACACCAATACCACCACCAATACCACCACCAATACCACCACCAATACCAACACCAATACCAATACCAACATGAATACCAACACCAATACCAACACCTACACCAATTCCACCACCAATACCAATACCAACACCACCACCAATACCACCACCAATACCAACACCACCACCAATACCAACACCAACACAAACACCAACATCAACACCAATACCACCACCAATACCAATACCAACACCACCACCAATACCACCACCAATACCAACATCAACACCACCACCAATACCAACACCAACACCAACACCAATACCAACACCAATATCAACACCAATACCAATACCAATACCAACATCAACACCAATACCAACACCAACACCAACACCAATACCAACACTAATACCACCACCAATACCAATACCAATACCAACATCAACACCAATACCACCACCAATACCAACACCAACACCAACACCAACATCAACACCAATACCAACACTAATACCACCACCAATACCAACACCAACCCTACACAACTACACACTACACAAATACATAACACTACACACAACGCTACACAAATACACAACGCTACACAAATACACAACACTACACAAATACACAACACTACACACAACACTACACAAATACACAATGCTACACAAATACACAATGCTACACAAATACACAACACTACACAAATACACAATGCTACACAAATACAGAACACTACACAAATACATAACCCTACACACAGCACTACACAAATACACAACAATACACAAATACATAACACTACACACAACGCTACACAAATACACAATGCTACACAAATACACAACACTACACACAACACTACACAAATACACAATGCTACACAAATACACAACACTACACAAATACACAATGCTACACAAATACATAACACTACACACAGCACTACACAAATACACAATACACAAATACATAACACTACACACAACGCTACACAAATACACAACACTACACAAATACACAACGCTACACAAATACACAATGCTACACAAATACACAACACTACACAAATACACAATGCTACACAAATACACAACACTACACAAATACACAATGCTACACAAATACATAACACTACACACAACGCTACACAAATACACAATGCTACACAAATACACAACGCTACACAAATACATAACACTACACACAACACTACACAAATACACAATGCTACACAAATACACAACGCTACACAAATACACAACACTACACACGACACTACACAAATACACTACACAAATACACAACACTACACACAACACTACACAAATACACAACGCTACACAAATACACAACACTACACAAATACATAACACTACACACAACGCTACACAAATACACAATGCTACACAAATACACAACGCTACACAAATACATAACACTACACACAACACTACACAAATACACAATGCTACACAAATACACAACGCTACACAAATACATAACACTACACACAACACTACACAAATGTGCACAAAATAGAGAATAACTGTTTTTTGTTGTTGTTGTTTGTTTGTTAATGAAAGGGGAAAAATGAGACAGGATTAGTTCTGACTCCTTAGCAGGACAAGACCACACACACACACACACACACACACAAATCTATTGCATAATCCACTTTAGGGCGTCTCACGTGGGATGCACACTTGGGATTGTGTGTTATGCACGCGTGTGTGTGTGTGTGTGAGAGAGAGAGAGAGAGAGGTTCTTCTGAGAGTTTTGGCCAGAACGATCCTTTGCACGAGGGAGAGAGGGGAGCTTACGTTAAGCTCAAGTGCACTGGCCACATCCGGGGAAACGGACAACTCTCTCTCTCTCTCTGTCTGTCTCTCTCTCTCTCTCTCTCCCCCTCTCTCTCTCAGACACACATACCTCACTGACGGTTTGAGAGAGAGGTGACATCGCGCTTTAACCCTTTTCTGAGCGGAATATCGCGTGTAGATGGGAAAAAAGGAAGGACGTCGAGCGCACCGCGTTGGAAACGCACCGATTTTCCCAGCAGGATCTCATTTATTTGTTGCTTTTATTTTCTGTCTCGGTGTGTAAACAGGCTGTTTACAGGACAATGCCACCCCTCCGACACGTTTAGGCAGCGTGAGGAGATTTAGCAGCGATCCACAGCCCTGAGCTCAGGGTGCGCGTTATTTTCCTGCTGTTGTGTTGGCGCTGATTGTAAGGCGCAGATGAATAATGCCTGGATAAGCGCTGTGCGTAAACTGCGCGCCTGAAGCGTCATAAGAGGGGAAATTCGGTGTCTTCACGGATAATTTCATCCAGGCAAAGGTACAACAGTTTCTCTAACATCTATCTGATCTCCTTAATGCTGGATGTGTATGCAGACATTTTAGAAAAAAATGTGCAAAAGTCAGAGAGAGATTGAGAGAGAGAGAGAGAGAGAGAGAGAGAGAGAGGTCTTAAACCGTTAGCTTATTACAAAAGCAATTGTACTGCTGCAATGCCGTGTGTGTGTGTGTGTGTGTGTGTGTGTGTGCGTGCGTGTGCGCGCGCGCGTGTGCGCGGTTGTCACGGTAATCGCTCCTTATATAAACTCGCCTCACTTCCGTGTCGGGCATCCCACGCATGTCTCCGGTTGTCATAGAAACCCGTTGGCCTAGCGCAACCGGGAGGCCTCTTGGAGCGTGAGACAAAACAAAAGAGTATGACATCATCCGTCCATCCCGGAGGTCAGGAGAGCATGAGCAAGAAGAAATGTTAATGCACAAATCAAACAAAACCTTGTACAGCCCTGCTGTAGGGGGGGGGGGGGGTCAACAAAACAAAACAAAACAATAGAAACCCTCATAATGGTTTTAATGGGAGTTGTATTGGTTTTAATGGGTCCCTGTGGGTTTCTAATGGTCATTTGTTGCCTTCTATTGGTGGTATGGTTTGTCTAGTGCAGAGGTCGGGAACCTTTTCAGTTATGATTTTTTTTCCTTTAACGAGCCAGAGAAAAGTCTTTTTTTTTTGTTGATGTTTTTAAATATTTTCTCCTTATTATAGTTATCATCTTTTACTGTTATTGCGTAATTATAAAAAGTGGTACTGTA
This sequence comes from Ictalurus furcatus, assembly GCF_023375685.1. Lineage (NCBI taxonomy): Eukaryota > Metazoa > Chordata > Actinopteri > Siluriformes > Ictaluridae > Ictalurus > Ictalurus furcatus. Next base: position 17,998,750 of record NC_071280.1, read on the forward strand.
ATAAAGGCCCTTTGACAGTGTGCATGTTCTTGACCTAACTGCCTGCACTTCACCTAATGGCCTGTAGGTGGCAACTGGACTTCCTTTAACCAATTCTGATGGTTTCATCAAATTGTAAATCGATACAAGATGCAGTTCTTAAGTAAGAGTAAATTGAACACTACTTACCATTAATGCGACTTCCAAATCCGCAAATCCGCATGTTCGTTAAGACTGGAACCAACGATACTCGATTCTTTTTTACTGGTTTTACTTTTTATGAAAACAGACCGGCTATGTAGTTTTCAACCGATTTATGAATTAGACCGGGAAATGACTTCTCTGCTCCACATTGTCCAGTGAAATTTGAGCTTGTGCCACGGGTTGGTGTATACATGACCAACGGCCATCGATTATGAATTATGTAATATTTAAAAATATGTCATATGTAGTTGAGCCATGGGCAATCACTGAAAGAGCCATATATAGCTCGCGAGCCATAGGTTCCCGACCCCTGGTCTACTGTAGGTGATACCATTAAGGACCCAAGTCCTTAACACGTCCTACTATGCAATACCATTTGGTAATGGTTTTAATGGTTAACAGCTGATGTGTGTAATGGTATTTCTAATGGAAACCATTAGCATTTCTGTGATGGTTTTCTGTGGGGGTCTGTTCAGCAGGGAGATCTTTTGTTAGTTAGGAGAGAAATGCTGGACATCTCTCATGCATGAAAATACAAAGAGGAAGATATATTAAAATATTGCTTGTTTTTGTTTTGTTTTTTTTAGCTAGGGGTGCATCGATACCATTCGTGGTATCGGATATCAGTCCGATACTGTACAGATTTCAACTAATACGCACCGAAACGAACATCTGATACCACATCGAAGAACGTGAACTAGGCCTAGTGCGTGTTGTCTGACTGACAACCCTGCTGAAACAGCAATAGAAACCATCACAAATGGTTTCTAATGGTTTCCACTACAAATACCATTACAAACCATCAATTCATTATAATTATTGGTCCTTAATGGTATCCACTAGACATGACATGCCACCGATAGAAGGCAACAAATGACCAGTAGGGACCCACAGGGACCATGACAGTTTCCATTAAAACCGATACAATTCCCATTATAACCATTAAAACCAATGGGTGACCAATCTTATTCTCAAAGGGCCGGTGAGGGTGCAGGTTTTCATTCCAATCAAGCAGGTGCCACACCTCATTCCACCTGTTTAATCAGTTGATCTTGGCTTTCAATAGACTCAGGTGTGGCTTCTGCTTGGTCAAGATGAAAACCTGCACCCACACCGGCCCTTTCCGGATAAGATCGGACACCCCTGATTAAAACCATTACAAATTCGATGAGGGTTTCTATTGTTTTTTTTTCAGCAAGGAAGAGAGCGAGTAATGCAGCAATGCAATCCCTCCCACTTCCAATTTTCTTTTCTTGGACTCATCATCAAGATTCAAGCGCGCGATCTGACATAATCCGACAGGGCACTTCTGTTACTTGATGGGGTCAAGTTTCAGGGACTCTGCTATGAAAATCCATCACCAGAGTCTTGGAACCTTCTACATGTCATGTGACCTGGTGTATTATTATGCTGGACGTGCCTTGTGGTTCAGCAGGGGCACTAGTAGTTATTTTAGGCCTCTTGACAGGTCGTACCCACCCATCCCCCCACCCTATAGACTTTATTCCGAGGAGGTCATATCGGGCACTCTGTCCGAGTATCAAATGTGTGCCAGGAAAACATTTTCCACACAGACACACTGTCACCAGCTTGTATTCTTGGCACCAGTCAGGATGGCTCCATGGACACACTTTGCTTGCGCCAACTTGAAATAAAAAGAACCTGATGTATCTAATCAAGCATTTTACTTTTTATCTTCAGAGGTCCAGTTTTGAGCTCACTGGAAAGATTTCGTTTTTTGTTGCCAACAGGGCCATGTGTCGTGGTCTTCTACTGCTGGAGCCTTTTTTAAGTGGTACATTCTGACATGACGTTCTGCACAACAGGGTTACACTTGGATGTAATTTGACAGGTTGTGGTCCTTCTGTTTGTTTGAGTTGTTTTCATCCACAGGATTATCTGTGTCTCTGCTCTTTGTGGTAGTTCTCTGCTCCATGTGCCTTTTTATATTTCCATACTTTATGGTTTGATCAATTGCAGTGCTGTCTTAGAAACTGTAACTTAAGCCAAAGAATACAGTGTGCTACATATCAGTTATATATCTTCAAAATAATCTGCATGTGAAACTTTTTTTTTCTCTCCTCTGCAGCCATGGCGATAATTCCCACCCTCACCGTCCTCCTCTCTCTGCTCGTCTGTGGTGCGGGTGCATCTCCTCTAGAATCTCCGCCCCCTCCCAAAGGGTGTGGCTCAGGTGTCCATCCATCTTACCGGCTTCTGTGTGACCTCGAGTCTGTGTGGGGGGTTGTTTTAGAGGCCGTGGCATGTGGTGGCGCCGTTTCGGCTCTTGTTCTTTTCGCCGTTCTCCTCTCGAAGCTGAAAATGGTGACTGAGCCAGAGCGGCGTAGCGGTGTAGGCCCTCTCCTGCTGCTGCTGCTGAGTACGGTGGGTCTGTTCTGCCTGTCTCTGGCGTTCATGGTGGGACGCGGCGAGACGGTGTGCATGTTGCGCCGTGGGCTGTGGAGCTCACTCTTCGCTCTGTGTTTCTCGTGCCTGTTGGTCCAGGCACTGCGGTTACGGAAGCTCGCGACAGGGGAACGCAGCCCGTCAGGTGGCTCGCTCTCGGTGCTGGCGTTGGGAATTGCGCTGGTGCAGGGAGTCATCAGCGGAGAGTGGCTGTTGCTGACGGTGGCGCGCGAGGGCCACAGTGCCTGCCATTACCCACCACTGGACTTTGCACTAGTGTGCGGCTACGCGTTGGCACTGCTCCTCACATCGACAACGGTCTCGCTCACGGTCCTTCTGTGTGGCGCAAGGCATGTAGATGACGCAGCCAGGAAGAAGAGACGCCAATGGAGCTGTAATGGTGTCTGGCTTTTCCTCTCCTGTCTCGTCTCCCTGCTCGTTTGGGCTGCATGGCTCGGGTTTTACCTCTACGGTAACACTCCTGGAAAGAGCACCATGACCAGTGAGACCGATGGTGAAGAACCCGCTCTGGCCATAGCCTTAGTAATGGAGGGATGGGCACTGCTGCTCTTCCATGCCATCCCAGAAGCCCACCTGTGTCTGCGACTGACCAGTCAGAGGGGCGACGAAGGGTGCCAGGATTACTACGACGCACGGCAACCGCAGTCTTCACATGGTTACCGCGATGATGATGAGCTGCCAGCCAATCACAGAGCAGCATACACGGAAAGACAGGCATTTTCCATAGAGGAGCACAGCGCAGGTAAAATTGTGCGTTTGTGCACGTCACATTATTTAAGCATGAGCATGTAACTGTTGCTCCTGGTGATTACCAAAGCCAGACTACTTGGATACCATCGGTGCTCCTTCACTAAATTTGTCAGTTTGTTTATTAATCTGTAAATTGTGAAAGTGATAAGCTTTAATGCAAAGATGAGCTTTAATCAGGGATGAAAATGTAAACATTTATCAGCCTGCACAGGATTTCACCCGAGGTTTTTTTCTGATCGTTGCGGCCGGAAATGCTTGATTTTGCTGCCATTTTTTTTATTTGGAGAAAACTACTAATTGTTTTGCACTGTTTATTGGTCAATGAGACGTTTTAGCTGTACTCATGTTCGACGCACATGAATCGACGAAGCCTTTGGCTGAATGCACGTTGTGTTGACTCCACGTCTTCGCCCAAATGTGCAGAAAATATTGCGGCGTTACCTTGATTTTGCGTTAATTTCTGAGGTAAAATCGCAAAATCACGCAGGCATTTGGTAGACGCCCTTATTCAGAGCGACTTACACTTATACACCCGATGGTTAATGGCATTGCTCAAGGGCCCAGCAGTGGTAGCTTGGTGGTGCTTGAACTCCTGGCCTTCCAATCAATAGTCCAGCATCTTAACCACTGAGCTACCACTTCCCCAAACCGTATCTGTCCAAACAATAACAAAGATGAAAAATCACATTTATTATTTATGGTGAGTGCTCTAATGTGGGATTCAAAAGTGCCGCAGAGGTCGAGTGCTCCAGACAACTGGAGATTAAGGACTTGAGGCCAATCATTCAAATGTTAGGTTTTTTTGGAGTTTATCCATAGTCACATGTCAGGAATACTCAATGGAAGACAGGCCAGAAGTGGTAGGCATGTGGTAGATTCCATACTGACATAAATCTGTGTATCATAACAGTAAAAAAACAACAGGACATAAGCTTAACATGTAAAGATGTTAAAGAGGAGGCCTGATGACCGAACCCTGAGGAACACCTCAAGTTCTAGTAACAGCTGCAGATTTTTGTTCGTTGATGGCAACAAAATAATATCTGTTAGTAAGATAGAATCTAAGCATGATGTGAAATAGCTCTCAAATCTGATTGTTCACTTTCAAAGGCATTGTATACAACAGTTAGATCCTGTCCACTAATTTGATCGGATGAAAAAGTTCCGATTCCAACAGTCCAACAGTTACTATAGTAGAGTTAGCGATGTCATCATCTAGATACATTTTTTCTGAATGTAACTTCTTGACTTAAGATATGAACACTTGTCAGATGAAGAAGAACAGGAAGAAGGGACGCCATTTTCACCGGAACCACCTATTAATGCGAATGTTCCAGTCAAGTCACGCCAAGTCCAATTTGATTAATAAAGCACGTTTAAAAAAAAAAAACAACAGCAGTTGATCCAAAGAGCATAAGACAAAGAATAAAAATAAGCTTTAAGAGAAGATTCAAAAATTAGCTAAAGGGGAGACTGTTCCAGAGACCAACCACAGAAAAGCTTCGATCACCCTTTGTCTTAGTACGACAGCGGGGGACAGATAAAAGAAGTTGATTACAGGACCTTAGTGTTCTGTACTGTGGAGCAAGACCAGAAAGCGCTTTGTATACATGAATAAGAATTGTAAATCAGTTCTAAACTTGACAGGAAGCCACTGAAGAGATGCCAAAACAGGGGAAATATCAACTTTCAGCCCCTGTTAAAAATCTAGCTGCTGCATTTTGCACAGGCTGCAGGCGAGAGAAGACAGACCGAGGAAGGCCAACTAACAGAGAGTTACCGTAGACCTACCTTGTTGTATTAAGTGAATGAATCACAGTCTGTAGGTCTTTTGTAGAGAGAAACTCTAATAGACCTTAAATGAAACTTCCCTTAACCACACCACTGATTTGTTTATCAAATTGTAGGTGTGAGTCAAAAATAACTCCAAGATCTTTGACATGTTAACGTGCATTGAAGGAAAGACGACCTTAACTGGGCCTCAAGAACAGAGGAAACAGTGGGTGAGCCCAAAATAATTACCTCAGCTTTACTTTCATTTCACTGAAGAGAATTAGTAGGCATCCAACATTTTATGTCCTCAAGACATTTAAAAATGGATCCAAAGGGGGTGCTACCATTTGCCCTAACTGGCAAATATAATTGGGTATCATCAGCATAGCAGTGATAGGAAATACTATATTTCTAAAACATAGAACCTAGGCGGAGCATAGAAAGGGAGAACAACAAATGACCCAAGATGGAACCCTGAGGAACACCACCCGATAAGGGCGAAAAGGAAAAAGAGAAATTCCCTATGTTTATAGAAAAAGTCCTATCTTTCAGATGAGAGCCAAACCACTGTAAAGCCAGACCATGAATGCCAGCAACAGACTCTAAGTGATTTATTTTATTTTTTTAATTGAGGGTTAAGGGCCTTGTCCAAGGGCCCAACAGTTGTAGCTTAGCAGTGCTGGGGCTTGAACTCCTGATCAGTAACCCACAGCCTTTAACCACTCAGCCACAACTGCCACAATTTAAAAGAATACTATGGTCAATGGTATCAAAAGCAGCACTAAGCTCCAATAAAACCAACACAGCACACGTACCAGAGTCAAGTGAAATCAAAATATCATTAGAGACCTTTACCAAGGCAGATTCAGTGCTGTGTAAGGATCTAAAGCCTGACGGGAACTTGTCTAGGATATTTAAAGAATTCAAATGAGAGTGTAGTTCAACGTTTTCCAGCAACTTTGAGATAACAGGCAATTTGGTAATAGGCCTATAATTATTGTGTAAAGCTGGATCAAGCTGAGGTTTTTAAAGCAAAGGCTGCACAGTTGCATGTTTAAGACTAGCTGGTACTAGTGACTAGGATCCAATTTTGAAGGCATAACAAAAGAAGAAAAAATTCAGAAACTCATCACAGGACTCGAGCCCGAGAAGGATTTAACACAGAATCATTAGTATTAAACAATACTTTGGGCCTATCTGCATTCACAGATATTAATTTAGAGAGACATATTGATTTTGCCTCTGATAACCAGCAATTCGCCTTTCCTTCATTTTCACTCCATTGTTCTGCACTCTTGTCGAAGAGCTCGGGTACAATCGTTGAGCCAAGGCGGAAGAGTATCTTTTCCTTTTAACTCTCCTGGCGCGATAGTGTCTAAAGTAAGAGTTAAAAACTTCAACCAGCTCCACGGTATCCATATCATTCTTAAAAGCATCTGTAAAGTGTAAAGCCAGATAGAATAATCTGAAGAGGCATGGATGACACGAGAGATGTTCAGAGACTGAGAGAAACGAACAGATTCAAACACAACTGAATGATGGTCAGAAATACCAGAATCGACAACCTCAAGATCAGTTACAGACAAACCAGAAGGCGTTACAAGATCTAGCATATGACCTAAAGTATGAGGATAGGACCAGAGACGAACTGCGCAAAATACAGGCATTCTAAAAGACGTAAAAAAAATCTTTTACCACGGGTTTAACTGGACAACAGAGATGAATGTTAAAATCCCCAAGAATCAGCAATCTCTCATAGTGAGACACTACATCAGAGAGGAACTGATTTCCAATGTGAAATCTGATGCACAAGCAACAGGACCCGAAATCTCAATCTTTAATAACTGGACCTCAAAGCACGGGAACGTGTCTATGGGCAGGATCCTGTATTTGAATTTGTTTCTAAAAACTGTGGCAACGTGACTACCAAGTCCAGAGGTCCTTGGAGTAGTGAAGAAAGCGCAGTCCGGGTGTCAGAGTCCCGACTCTCACCTGGACGGGCCATGAGACGACGAGACGAAGACCAGACCGACGGAATGGGATGAGATTCTGGGGAGACAGACCAATCAGTGTGATCTAGCTAGCTAGCTGGTCGGCAAGCTATAAAGTGAGGGGAGTTTCTTTGGGATCTATTTCCATTGGCGGAGCGAAACACGAAAAAACAAAACCGAATGATTTTCACTTCACTTCTCGTTTATAAAACTGTGGAATGAAAATAACATCGCGCTCACAATCGTGCGGTTATACTGAACTACGCCCAAATCACAGCCGTGACAGAATACTCGAATCTTACCCGGTTATGTTGCTTAGCAACCGAGGTTTAGCGTTAACAGGCCACTGTACGCTGAATGGTGGAGGAATTGTTTATTGCGAATACATTGTCAATGATAAATTCCATTAGTTACTAAACGTTGGATTTGAACATATTGCTTTTTGTTGCCGTGTGATAAAATCGCTGTAACGCTCGCACACTCCTGGCTTATTGCCTTCCTGAAACGTGAGTAACATTTTATTAAATAAAGATTTTCATAATGTGTTATATAATGTGAAATTTTTCTGTTTCACCAGTCCAGTGTTAGTAAAATGGGTTCAGACATGACACTGGGTGACTACAATACTGTGTGTGTGTGTGTGTGTGTGTGTGAGATAGGCATGCAGGCCGGAGGTTACCACGCTACAGTAATACGACCCACACCTCAATTCCGAAGCCACGTGTACCAGCCCACAGAGATGGCCCTGCTCATGAACGGAGGAACGGTGAATATGTGACGCCGAGTTTACTCACACACACACACACACACACACACTCTTTTACAGAACACGCTATTAATTAATTAATTAATTTGCTTTCCTGTCTCACAGATTCCCACGGCTCCCCCAAACTACACAGGAAGGCATCTGTGGTGAATCCCATAAGCACCCGGATGAGACACACTCTGTGTGATGTCACAGGGTCAAAGGGCATACAGTGTGGAGAGCGTAAACTAATAGTTTTACTTAAGCTGTGCTTTCATATGATATTGTAATAATGTAATAATCTCTATAAGTTAACCTGAACCTGAGCGATGGAATGCGTGTGGACTGCGCAGTGATGTTGCACTGGATGGTAACAAATTACGGCTGCTTTCATACCAGGCGTTTTTCTTTCTTTCTTTCTTTCTTTCTTACTGAAGCGTCTCACGTGACACGTACACTGTAACTAGACCAACGCTCTTATCAGTGCTCATTAGTAGAAGTTCACTAGCCAGTATTATCGTTATTAATATTAAAGATTAGATTTATTTTTGGGGTACACTGTGTATGTGTGTGGAGTTAGCACATTCTCTTCGTGCTGCAGGGGTTTCCTCCGGGTACTCCGGTTTCCTCCCCCAGTCCAAAGACATGCATGGTAGGCTGACTGGCATGTCCAAAGTGTCTGTAGTGTATGAATATGTGTGTGATTGTGCCCTGCGATGGATTGGCACCCCTTCTAGGGTGTACCCCACCTTGTTCCCCATGCTCCCTGGGATAGGCTCCAAGTTCCCCATGACCCTGTAGGATAAGCAGTATAGAAAATGGATGGATGGATAGATTCATGAATCTAATTTTAATTTTAAAACATGTGAGTGGAAAGTTTCGAAATTCAAACGCTCCTGCTCCAAATAAATAGCCAGAATATCATCGCACAACAAGAGTTTCCAAAACGTGATCATAAATACGTTCATGAGAGGAACTCACTAAATTTCCTCTTATGTTTTATTCGTTCATTTTCCAAAGGAATATTACTGCTACGTAAAATATATCTACAAAGAAGGAATTTTTGGGTGCTGCTATTTTGAAATGTTACTGTGACTGAACCAGCCACATTTACACAAGTGAAGTGTACGTGCTGATGTAATGGGGTTTTTTTTTTGTTAGCGTAGGAGTTCAGCAATAAAAATGGACAAATTTCTCTCGTCCATCTACCTCCGCTAGTTTCTCAACGAAATCGAGTGACTCGGTGGGGATTGAGAAAAACAAACACAAAAAACATAGCTGCAAGCAGCAATACCGGGTTCAAGCCAATTATCGGCACCATGAGCGGCAAAAGAAGCTTTGTGACGTGGTTTTGGTTAGAGTCCGATCAGCAGTGTATGAGTTAGAAAAAGTACACGTTCATTCAAAATAGCTACTTCTTAGAAATTTTGTCCAGTATGTGCCGCTGCTCTGAAACTGCTCAGGTAGCATCTGGGCATGATAGTTATCTGGGCCTGATAAGAAAGCGTTCAAGATTTATAAGCCTAAAAGCAGTTTTTTCTATCTCCTGACCAGTAGGGGGCTGTGTGCCAACACATTGCACGTAACCTCAGGGCCTAATGCTGATGACACGTACCAAGTTCCTCACAATCCCTCAAAGCGTTGCGGAGATATACCCTCACAACCATTTTGGTGTGCGCTTCGGCGAATTCGTTGAAGCGCCATTCAAAAGCGGTACGGTGTATCAAAATTCCATGAATAACTTTTTGTCGTGAGTGTCTCTAGATTATGCCGGCCAATTCCCGTGCAAGTCGGACAAACGGCCTTGGGCGAGTTCGAAAAAAAAAGTAGGTTTTTCAGAAAATTAAAAATGGCAGAAAAGTTTTCATGACGGAAAATGGCGTCGTAGGGTGCATTCGAATCGTCTCGAGCCAAGGACTCAAAGGAATCACGAATTTCTAGTGCTCACGGTTTATTACGTCTTCAACATAAACGTGAGAGCAAATTTGGGCAGTTGGTGGGGCTAGAGGGATTGAGTTAGATACCTCAAATTTGGCGTAGTAACAGTTCAGACTGTCCTCTATCTGTGTACCAAATTTCATAATGGATACAATATGCGGTAACAATTATTGACTCGTGAAGGTAAATAATGTGGAGAACTCAATAAATACTAATTACATAATAATTCATTATGCTTGTAAATCTCCACTGAGGGAGTCTGTGGACAGATTGATACCTACTGATTTACACCACTGTATGCAGCCATTATTGGAAGCGGGTCCTCAGAAACCAGTAAACATCCCAGCAGTGGCAGTTTATTATCTCTAATTGTATTCCGACGTTAAAATATCTCTGGCGGAAGGCGTTGTAAATCTCCTCATACAAGGCGGATTTATTTCTCCCACCGCTATCCTCCGTGTTCGTGTTTTCTCGCTTGCCCGCCGAGCTGCGATCCGATTGGTCGTGAGATTAAAAAGTGTGTGATGTGTGGAATTTGTCCACTTAGTTGTCCTGAGCCCAAATGTAGTGTAAAGGAACGAAATGCTGTGCAACTTTCCTCACTTTCACTCGCATTTATAACAGTCTGTCACAGCGTGAGGGTTCACAGCGAACTCGGCGGGAGGATATCTAAGTGAAGGTACCGTTAATGGTCAAAAACTGGACCTGGCGTTAGCCTAGCCTACTTCGCGAGTGTGCAAATATCAACAGTTAACTGACGTTGTTAAGAACAAACCAAGCCGTGGTATGATGCCTTCTACACTAAGCTAAAGTCACCTACTATTTAGGGATCTAGTTACTTACTGTCTGAAAAAAAGCTCGTGTGCTCTGCTGCACTTTTCTACACTTCGCTGCTGTCTCCATTTCTTACAGACTGAGCTGCTCAAATATATCAACGAACTTGCGTTGAGTATGGGCGCTACCAAGTGTACAATTGGAGGGGGGGGCACACACCGATTTTCCTTAACAAACGGAAATATATTAAAAAGGAATAGACTTAAATAAATAGAATAGATGAAGAAAAGAGAGATCCGTTGGCAGGGTTCATTAAAGGGGGACATATAGAAAATATTTTGTGCTGTATATTGGGGGGACAGATTGGTATTTCTTCAACATTGAGGGGGACCCCCCCCCAAAGAATGCATGGTTACAGCCATGGATACAGATTATACATCTATAGACTGTTGATGCATTTTTAAAAGCAGTGTTTTCACACCACATATAGACTTCGGTTTTTGTTCGCTGCTCTTTATACTAGATTCTTATATGTAGAAAACATTTAGTTGAATTATTTCTGAAGGTATCGAAGCTTTACTGCATTTCTCTAGACTTTGGTACAGTACTGCAAGTGTAACAATACGCGTCACTGATAAGCACCTTCGGGAAAATAACAAAAAAAACCTAAACGTTTAAGACGGTATTACGAACGCTACGGAGCTGTCGTTGTTGTTGTTGTTGTTGTTGTTGTTGGGGTTGTTTTCCTTGAATATATCTTGTGTATAGAATTGTATTTCTGTTATCCTTGTTCTGTTTTTTTTTCTCTTCTGCTGTTAGTAAGTTGTCCTCTTTATGTAAATTGATAGGTGTGTAAAATGCATGTGCGGGAGGCGGGACGAAAGTGGCGTGTCCTGTTGTTTAACGAAGCAAACGCAGTAATCATCAGCGGGGGGTTCAGAGAGCAGACAGACAGCATCAGACAGGGATAATCCATGATCAGAAACCAAAACACGAGCAAAGAATGAAAAAGCTGAGCAGGAAACGGGGAAAACACGGAACGTACTCAATACAAATGAGGCAAAGCTAAGTATGGAAGTATGGAGACTGGTCATGGAGAATTGGTTCAAATAAATAAATTAATAAGTAAATAAAAACAGAGTCGCTCCGAACCCCTAAGAAAAGAAAACATTCTCCACACTTTTTTTTTTTACATTTGACATTCATTCATTTAGACACTTTTATCCAAAGCGACTTACAAAGGTGGTAGTGCCACCATGCGAGATCTATTCATTGAGTTCTAGAAGAAGCTAAGTGTGCAAAGTCGAGGTGAAAGTGCCAGAGTAAGGTTTTATTTTTGTTTGTTTTTTTGTATTTTATGGGTTGGTTACGTGTTCATGGAAGAGTTGGGTCTTTAGCTGTTTTTTGAAGATAATGAGAGATTCTGTGGTCCGGATTGAGGTTGGAAGGTCATTCCACCACTGAGGGACAGTTAGTGTGAAGGTTCTGGAAAGGGATCTTGAGCCACGCTGAGTAGGTATTACTAAGTGTCGGTCGTTGATTGATCGAAGGTTGCGTGAGGGAGCGTAAGCCTTCAGGAGAGAGTTGAGGTAGGAGGGCGCTGTTCCAGACAAGGTCTTGTAGGTGAGCATCAGAGCTCCTTTTACTGCCGTTGTTTTTGTAAAATACTCTCCAGACTGTTCTTTCCATCTTCATTTTAACACCCAACACCACCGACGCTGCGATCTTTACATCGTGCCTACACGCTTTACACAACGCATCGTGTTCCCCCAGTTTGGACTTGTCTATGAACGCTTCGTTCAGCAGGAACGTTTGTAGTGCAACCGAAGACGTTTCGCCACCACCTGCTCGTTAGCACCTGTTCTCTGTGCACGAAATGAGCCTCAGCTCAACGCCGGGGGGAGATAAATATGTTACCGAGCGGTAAAACGGTGTTGCTCTGATGACACCATGCCATGCGCCAGTATTTCACGAAATGAAACAGTTTTGTTGGTGTTCTTTATGTGTCAAAGGAAAAAAACGTGAACTTTGTATTCACGACCATGCAAACTGCACCAAAAAAAAAATCAAATAAAACAACTAAAGCAACCATGAGACTATGAGACATGACAGGTGTGGGAGAGCAGAAATCGACAAACTAATTGAGGGCTGAACTGCGAACAGGTGCACACGTTAGGTAACAGACCAGTGACAGGAAAGGAGCGGAGACAAGACCAGAGTCAAGAGCAAGAGCATAGGGTTAAAAAAACAGAACACGTGAAATCAGCGCTTGTGTGCTCTGAACCACGGCGCGTGATGAGAGGAGCAGTTAGCGACAATATGTTAAATATAACATTTTAAAGAAATAAATAAGATTAAATAAATTGGTTAGTAGGTTTGCCTCCGGGGTTCGGATTTCGAACCCCGTTCGCATGTTCTCCCTGAGCATCGGGGGTTTCCTCCAGGTTCTCCGGTTTCCTCCCCCAGTCCAAAGATATGCTCTGTAGGCTGATTAGCATGTCCAAAGTGTCCGTAGTGTGTGAATGGGTGTGTGATTGCACCCTGCGATGGGTTGGCACCCTGTCCAGGGTGTACCCTGCTTGTGCCCCAAGTCCCCTAGGATAAGCTCCAGGCTCCCCGCGACCCTGTCTAGGATAAGCGGTACGGAAAATGGATGGGTGGAATGGATTAAATAAATAAATAAATAAATAACAGGCAGCACGGTGACCCTGGTTCAATCGTGGGCTCATTTTACGGTCTGTCTGGAGTTTCATATGTTTGTCCCGTGTCCATGTGGGTTTCCTCCATGATCTCCCAAAAACATGCCAGTAAGTGGATTAACTAAGATAACTTGCTCCTAGGTGTGAATGAGTGTGTGTGTGTGTGTGTGTGTGTGTCCTGTCTCAGGTCAGGCGTCCCATCCAGGGTGTATCCCCATCTCACAGTTCCGGATTTACCGGGACCCTGACCAGGATGAAGCGCTTACCCGGAGTGAGAGTGTTCAAATAAATAAAGAAAAATGCTGTGAAAAAAAAGAATAAAAAACACCAGCAGCGCCACCTCTTACAAACCGTCCTCATTCCTCCGTCTTAATTCCTGTAAGAAAAACGCTGAGTGTGAAAGCAGCTCGTATCGCATTGACGTAACGGTACTGTATTAATATTAACTAGCCAGTTTTGCCTGTTCTGTTTCCTACAAAGCACTATTTGGGATATGTTTACCAATAACACTTCAGTCAATAATGATGTTAATACTATAAAATAATTTCTACTGACAGAAAGAAGGCGTTTCTTTTTATATTTTCTAACGGATCACTTGGTTAGATGGTAAACTTGTTAGAAATCTGCTTAATTCCTAACACAGGGATGAAGACAATCAGAAAATGTGAACTTTTCTTGATTTCACCATAACTTTCTGTTGCCATCGTTGTTGTTGTTGGGTTTTTTTTTATTATCATTATTATTTTAGTCCTCACACAGACTATTAAAGAATTTTGTAAAAGTAAAAGGCCATAGTTTTGATAAGAAAGACTGACGTGAGAGTCTGTGTGGTTATTTTTGGTTTTTTTGCTATTCAGGGACGTGTTTCTGTGCACTTTAAGACATGATGCTGTACTAATGCATATTCCCGTTCATTTCCAGCCTTGATGTTGAATAGGTTTTTTTTTTCCCTCTCTCTCTCTCTCTCTCTTTTTCTCTCTCTCTCTCTCTCTCTCTCTCTCTCTCTCTCTTTCTCTCTCTCTCTCTTTACTCGAAGTGAATTTTCTAACTTGTTAAAAGTCGTTTGGAAAAGCAGTTTTTGTAACTATTTTGTGAGCAGTGTGTTGAGATTTAGGCTTATTTTATAGTAAGAGTAACTGAATATGAGTAGCACTTTAATTAGACGAAGGATCGTAACGTTGTCCGTGCTTTCGTTAACTAACACATTTGTTTAATGGCGGTGTTAGTGGTGTAATTTTTGCACGCTTTGGTATAAAGCTTCTGAAGAATTGTCCTGGACCCTGGAGCGTTTTTTTTTTTATTTGTCCGCCGCGGGATCACGAGATCATCCTCACCTTCACCTCTTCTTCTTCTTCTTCTTCTTCTTCTCGTCACCAACACTTTACCCTCGGGTTTGTACACGGTGCAGACTTGGACGATCCGTTTGGACTCTGGACTGTCCCATTTCATATTACGATGGGGGTGGAGGGTGCGGTGGACGGGATTCGTGACGTGGACAGAGTTAATCGTTGCACAAGTGTTTACGTTCATACAGTACAGTCGTGCGAAATACATGGTGCAGTTTGTTTGATTTCAGTGTCTCCTCTTTGACAATAAAGCTAACCACGGCACACAAACTGACTTCCTGTTCCATTTTTTTCCCCCGAACGATAAGCTGATACAGTAAACACATACACCTATACGAACATACATACATTGTCTAATCAGCCAATCATGTGGCAGCAGCACAGTGCAGAAAATCATGCAGATACAGGTCGAGAGCTTCAGTTACTGTTCACATCAAACATCAAGAAAATCCCTGACATCAAGTCTGTCCCAACTTTTTCGGAATTGGGGTTGTATAAATTTAATGAATCACCTTGAATACTATCCTCGTTGACGCCTTCCTATAATAAAGGAGCTGTAATAGACTGAACAATGGTCTTTAAAAGAGATCTTTAAAAATGATTACAGCCATGAATTATGGTATATAATATTCCCCCCTGTAGCATTACACAATGGAGCAAGAATTTAACCTGAATGTATTTCTTATATTATACACACACACACACACACACACACACACACACATACATTCTCTCAGCCTTCAATAAAATACTGATATGAGAACATTCCACTATATGATTATGTGAATGATATGTGATTACATGTGAAAAAGTTATACGCAATATTTATATGAGAAAATCACACGGACAATAAAAGCACATGCCCTACATGTGAAAAATGTGAGAAACACAACACGTCCCTGCTGGAAAAAAAACAACAACAGTAGAAACCCTCACAGAATTTGTAATGGTTTTAATGGGAATTGTAATGGTTTTAATGGTTGTAATGGGAATTGTAATGTTTTTAATGATTGTAATGGGAATTGTATTGGTATTAATGGAAACACTAATGGTCTCTGAGGGTCTCTACTGGTAATTTGTTGCCTTCTATGGGTGGCTATGTTATGTCTAGTGAATACCATTAAAGACCAATAATAGTAATAGTAATGGTTTTATTGATTAGATGACGGTTTGTAATGGTACTTGTAGTGGAAACCATTCGAATTTCTATGACGGTTTCTACTGTTGTTTTTTTTCAGCAGGCGTGAGATGTCCACGTGTGTACACACGTGAAAGACATGATTATTACATGTTGAAGTTCACGTGACTTTTCTGTCAGATGTTAGCCTATATATTGTAGAAATTCAGAGGCACACTTATCTCTGCTTTACACGAAATTCATCATTGTGTTAGAACAATGTTTGACCTTGCACGTGGTATTATTTTTAAATAATAATAATAATAATAATAATAATAAAAATAGCCTAGCTAAATCTCACATTTATACAAATCACAAGATTTAACTGGACTAATTTTGCCTCAGAGCTTGGAACAGAAGATGGAAGATATGGAAATAACAATATGAAAAATGATGATGAGTGTTTTTGTGTGATAAAGGTCTGATTTGTGTCGTTTTAATGTGTAGTAATATTAGAAAAGTGGTGTGTAGCTACAACCGGGGAACATTGTGAAACCGTATACACACTGACATACTGTAAATGTAAACAATAAACGTGTGTATTTATATAATAGGTGTGTGTGTGTGTGTGTGTGTGTGTGTGTGTCTGTGTGTGTTTATATATATATATATATATATATATATATATATATATATATAGATAGATAGATAGATAGATAGATAGATAGATAGATAGATAAATGAGGTGAAATTATGATGAGTCCCTGTTTAACCTTTTTATTTATTTATTTATTTATTTACATTTTAAACCTTGCTAAAGTGCACATATGTATTTCTGACGCTTAATGACTAACTGTTTCACATTGTGTATACAAAACACGATTTAAAAAAACAAAAAAAAATCACATTTTTTATGATAAATATTTCTAGCGGGGTTTGTTGTTGCCAGGGACATGCGCACTGCTGCTCCAGAGGAAGTTTATTGAAGCACTTCCGGGTTACTTCCGCGTTGTGCAGGACGCGAGGTTTTTCTTCCCAACGTGTAGTTTTTGAGTAAGTTGAATTATACGTTTATTTTACAGTTAAAATGGTACGTTGTGTGTGCGTGTGTGGATTTATTGACAATATTTTAATGATATATATTTTGTAAATAATAACGCGAACACGCAGCACTGACGGTTAGAATTTGAACGTGTGACATCTAATCTAATCTGATCTGATCTCCATATGCAGAAGCAGTCTGTTTATTGTTTATTACTCGAGTATTTCTGTTTGTTCAGCTAAACAAAAGGGGTAACATGTCTGCAAAGCTGCTCCATTTAGACTGAACAGTGTCTGGGACAGAGGGATGTTTTGGCTGTAATGAAGTGGACACGTGACACACTTTGTCATTTACTAACTGTTTTAAAACCCACTTTTATCCTCAAGCACAGATGTCCATTGCAGTGTGTCGGTGGGTTAAACATAAAAACACTGAGACAATACGGCCAAAATACACAAGATCTACACACACACATAGGCAGAATTATTGGCACTCTTGGTAAAGAAGGAATGATGTCTCTGTGAGGCAATTAATTCAAAGTATTGAATTAAATTTTGAAAAAATGTTTTCTGTTTATGTATATAGCACTTTCCCCAGCTTTCCAGAAATTCCAACATAGGCTTGTGAAGTTCTGAGTTTAATTGTTTGTTGATTTTACAGGAAGCTGCGGTCCGAGAGAGATGAAGGAAGGCGTCAGTCAAGGAGGTGCACAAACAATGGATGTTGGAGTTCCAGAAAAGGAGAGAAAGAAAAAGAAGATGAAGAGAGCAAGAGAAGAAGAAGAGGAAGGTACAGAGGATGGAGCGATGTCACAAAAAGACTTGCAGAGAACAAAAGGCAAAAGGGAAGTTTGTGAAGAAAAAGGGTCAAAAAAGAAGTCGTCTGAGGAGGGCAGCTCGAGTAGCATCGACGAAGAAACGTCCCAAAAATCAGCGAAGGGGAAAAGAAGGAAGCAAAAGAGCGAAGGAGGAGGAGGAGAAGAGACGGCAGAACTGGAGCTGAACAGAGACACTGAGAGAAAGAAGAAGAAAACGAAGAAAGCAGGAGGAGGTGACGCTCAGGCAGGAGAAGAGCAGGAGAGAGAAACCGAAGAGGAGGAGAAGAGGAAGAAGAAGAAGAAGAAAAAGAAGGAGAGTGGACTGAGTGACGAACGAGAGACAGCTGAAGGAGAAGAACGCAAGAAAAGGAAGATGATGACTGAGGAGGACGCTGGACCTGGAGAAGAGCAGGAGACGGAAGGAGGAAAGACGAGGAAGAAGAAGAAGAAGGAGGAGAAAAGACTGGTGGAGGGAGAAACCGAAGACGACGGAGATCCACCTGGGCGGAAAAAAAAGCAGAAGAAACGAAAGGAACAAGGAGACGATGAAACGGAGGAGAAGGACGAGGACGGAGAGATGGACGAGGACGGAGCAGGGGATGATGAAGTGAGTACACAGATTCTACATCACACAGAGTCTGGGGAAAAAATATATTTAATATATAAGTTTATATTGTATTGTTTTCTGTGCAGAGCTGAGAGATATAGCATAAATATATATATGTATATACACACACCATGATGACATTTCCCCACACACACACACAGGAAAATGAGTGATCTAATGGTGCTATCATGTGATTTCCAGGCGCGGAGTTCAGCTTCGGAAAAGGACCTGGATGAAGAATCACAACCCAAATCGGTACGTATCCACACACACACCTTCTCCAGATATACACGCATGCCTTTAAATACAGGGATAAACACCGGGGTCAGGCTGTTGCAGAAAATTAATCAGTGACAGGATGGTGTGATGGAAGTCGATGCACTGTTATTGCTCTAAAACGGATTGTTTTCTCATAACAGCACGTTCCTGAAGTGTTTTATTCCTCTTACAGCACGGTAATTTACTGACGATCATCCACTTTTACATACTAAAGAACGTCTCATACTTTTTATCCATTTATAGTTGTGTTTAACGTTCTATGAAACGAGTTAAATCCTCCGTCCTGAAGATGTAGTTACAGCTACACTACCGTCAGAGCTGCTGTTATATAGAACACTAATCAACACCTTCTGACCCATCAGAATTCTGTGGTATAAAGAATCATATCGTGTGTGTGTGTGTGTGCGCAGAATTTCGGTCAGTGGGACACGGTGCAGTTCGACAGCTCGGAGCGACAGTTGAAGTTCCTTCGTCTGATGGGCGGATTAAAGAAGGGCGGCCAGCCGATCGGGCAGAGCGCCAGCCGCTTCAACATGGCTCTGGGAAAGGAGGGCCAGCAGAATCTACAGCAAGGCCTTCTGGGACAGTTTGAGCAAGCACAGAACCGCCGAATGGACTTTCAGAACAGAGGGGCGGGACTTGGGTTCTCAGCGCCGCCCGATAAGAAGTTTCATATCGACGCGAACGCTCCGAGTCAGAACTCGACAAGGTTCGATGACTGATGTGGTGACGGACGTGAGCGTGGAATTAACCGCCACATCCTGCTTAGTGTTCAGTGTGTGTGCACGAGTGTGTGTAGCCGCCCTGCTGGAGAAAGACTGAACTGCAACATTACATTTCTGCTCCCAGTAACAAATCAGGAGCGTTTTCTTTTTCGCAGGCCTTAAACTTAACACTTTGACACCATCATGCTTCCTTTGAGTAACTGTATAAGCCGGTTAAGTGGATAGAGTTAATTATGTCTGTCATTTTCATTCTTTCTTCCCCCTGCCCCCAACTATATCTATCTATCTATCTATAGCAACTTCAGTCCACCTTCAAAAGAATGACTTCATCAACTCGCTCATATTTTGATTCACTTTATTCATTCAGACTGCTGTAAATACATGACCTCTCCGTGTACAGAAATGAAACCATTTAGAACCAAAAAAAAAAAGGCAAGACTTCAGAATAAAGCCATGGCTGAAAAGAAGAAAGAAAAAATAAAAACACAAAACAAATGAAATCATCTCTGAGCATTTCGTTAGCGGTCCATGTGCATTACAGAGGCGTGAAAACAGTGCACGCTAAAAGACAAACAATCAGCATTACTTCAGAAACGCCCATCTGGGCGTGGGGGTGGAGCTAGCTCAGGGATGGGCAGTCTTATCCGGAAAGTTCCGGTGTGGATGCGGGTTTTCATTCCAACCGAGCAGAAGCCACACCTGAGTCTACTGAAAGCCAAGATCAACTGATTAATCAGGTGGAATCAGGTGTGTCTCCTGCTTGTTTGGAATGAAAACCTGCACCCACGCCGGCCCTTTCCCGATAAGACTGCCCACCCCCGCGCTAGCTGGTCATGTTTCGCTTCTCCAGTTTGTTCCTCGGAAAAGAAAGAGTCTGAGATTCCTGTTAGATGGGATGAGGCTCACACTCACGCTAACTGGTCAAAGCACTCCTTTCTAATGACATTTAATACCATTTGCATTAAACTGGGTTTACCAACTCCAGGAATTCCAGTTGTGTGACATTTACATGTGTGTGTGTGTGTGTGAAGCTGTGTGTTCCGAGGGTAAAGGTTGGCGCTCGGGGTCGTTCACGCCTGCAGGTACTCCGGCTGCACTCTCGCCACCTTGCGAAACTCTTTATTGTGAGTTCGAGGACACTGCATCTCACACCAGCTGATGGGAACCATCTGTACTCCTGTAAAACAGAGCGAGCGCGTTAATCAAACGTGACGTAAACGCCGCAGCAGACTTCTCGTGGAGGAAACGTTCGGCCCCTTCTATCCGTCCTAAATCATCTCGGATTAGAACCACCACGTCCCAAATTGCAGTGTGTAGCAACGAGGATCCCAAAAGGTACCGGATGGGCGTCTATTTCCGGTAGATTTTCAAAGTGTGGAACCAAGAATGCGTTTTTTTTTTTAAAGCTAATATAACCCACAACTCCTTGCGCAAAGGAGGGAGGAGGAGGTGTTTTGTGACGGTTTGCTTTGCCGAAGTCGACCTGCGGACGAGGGGAGGGTAAATTAAGTGATAGTATAAATGATCAGGAATAATGAATGAATGAAGAAAAGCGGAAATGCGGCGAGGAGCGTGTTTACGGTGATGGCGGGCGTAACTAGGCAACAGCGCTCTCTTCCGTTACGTGACGTGTCGGTATGTCCCAGTACTTACGCACTGTTTTGCTACACGCTCGAAAGTATGTACTTTTCCTTCACAAAAAGAGTACATACTTTTAGTGTATAGTATAAGTAGGGCAAGTGGGACGCAGCTAATTTGAAATGTGGAACCTGTCCATCGCCATCTCATTACTTACCGCTTCAGGGAAACTAATTAATATTCAAGATATTCACAGAGACACACACACACACACACACACACACACCCCAGAACCCGGACAAAAACCCAGTGCTGAAGTTAATCAAAAAGAAAGAAAGAAACTGCAATGTATAAACTCTGTTACAAAGCACTGACACTGGAGACTCCTTCCATGGATTTGAAATAAACAGATATCCAGAGAGACATCCTCTCTCGAGTGGGCGTGTCCACTCACCTGCCTCACTGTGGGCCACGACCACGCCCAGTTCGTTCTCCGCCGTGGTCAGCAGGTAGTTCGACTGCACGTCGCCCAACGAGATCTGACCGAAGGGGTCAAGTGTCAACAACAAAATGGCAGACACGGTAAAACATGAACGCAGAAGAGCTCACGTGGGGAAAGGATACCACTTTGGCGAGGACGATGTCACCGGGCCTGAAACTCTTATACGTCTCCACCTGCAGCGGAAAAAAGATTATATAGAAAATTTTATTTTTTATTAAATACCTTTTTTAATAATAAAAATGATGCATGCTATATACATTATACCTATGTTTTATTTTGCATTTCCTTCTAGATAACATTAATGAACGGACTGCTTTGTTTTGGAGAGCTGTAATTTGAGAATTTCACTCGTCTTACGAACATAACGTCGTAACGGTGTTGCACCTCGCTAAAGATCAGAAAACAAACGATATTATATTTATATCCATATATAAACATCCTCACTTTGTCTTTCTCTGTTGCTCTCACATCTTCTTTCCTAGAGAGAGAGACAGAGAGAGAGAGAGAGAGAGAGAGAGAGAGAGAGAGAGACACAGACAGAGAGACACAGAGAAAGAGAGAGACACACAGAGAGAGAGAGAGAGAGAGAGAGAGAGACACAGAGAGAGAGAGAGAGACAGAGAGAGAGAGAGAGAGAGAGAGAGAGAGAGAGACACACACAGAAAGAGAGACAGACAGACAGAGAGACAGTGAGAGAGAGGGAGAGAGAGAGAGAGAGAGAGAGACACAGAGAGAGAGAGAGACAGAGAGAGAGAGAGACACAGAGACACACAGAAAGAGAGAGACAGAGACAGACAGACAGAGAGACAGTGAGAGAGAGGGAGAGAGAGAGAGAGAGATCACACCACTGTTCACCCCTGAAAGCATTAATGTATTTTCTGGAAAAGCAGAGCTGTGTGTGTGTGTGTGTGTGTGTGTGTGTGTGTGTGTGTGTGTGTGTAATAAATCAGATCTGAATCACATGACCTCCTCTGTTTACACTCAACACTTACACACAACTTTATTACACCTGCACACTTCTAAACTTCTAAACGGACTCCTAGTCGTTTCTGGAGTCTTGCAAACAGCACAAGGTTTCTCTGAACGGTTTCCTAAAGTCACATGATCACGCCTCAACATTTAAATCACGTGACCTTTCCCCATGGCAGGAGTTCAGTTCCCGAGCCAGGGGCTTCCTTCTTTACAAACCTACATTACAATAAGCACTCTCACTATCCGGACGGACCTGACCTGCTACCGCTCTGAAACATTCCTGCAAACCGTTCATCGAGACATTCTAGCTCCGTCTGCTAGTTCATCCTCATCCTCCCCACCCTCATCATCCTCATCATCCTCATCATGGAGTGACTCTCACATTTCCTGAAGATGGATTTAACGCAGGAAGGTAACTGGAGAAAGGTTTGGAGCAGGACTGGGCAACAGCACAAAAATATCACGTTATAATACTTCTACAAAACATGATACGTATCCATCTCTCCATATCTCCATCCATCTACACAGTGCTGTGAAAAAGTATTTGCCCCCGTCCTGATTCCTTCTGTGTTTGTATAGATCTCACACTAAACCGTTTCAGAAATTAAAACTAAATCCAAGATAAAACAAAGGCAGCCCGAGTAAACACATAGTGCGGTTTATAAATCAATGCGATTTATCAAAGCGAAAAGAAGTTATCCAGTACCACCTGGGCCTGTGTGAAAATCTATTTGCCCCCTGTAGTTATTGATTCCCCAAATCTATGAAACCGCATTCAGTCTGATTTATACTAACGTCTCATTTCAATGCTTTGTAACGTTCACAAAAATAACTGCACAGGAGGAACGTAAACATTCCTTTAGAATTTTTATTTTACCATTTTAACGCGTCCAGAGTTTATAACCTATAATATATATATTTTTATTAAAAGATACTGTGATACTGTAATATCTGAGAAATGTGTATTGGGAGATAAAGTGATAAGGATATCACCTGCTGCAGCTCTAGTCTGTTATCAGTCACGTTACACTGATATTACTGACATCATGATTAAATGACATTATTTTGAAGGTCCCAGTGTCATCTCAGAGTGTTTAGGATCTGCTAGACATTACCCTGTGCTTCACTCGCGTCCAGTCAGCACAATTATCGGATGTTTTCGGGGGGTTTTTTTTTTTTAAATCTGAGAACCTCTCCCCCTCCCCCCCAAAAAAAACCATGACCCATACAGTGTTCATTAATGATATTATTCTCTCACACACACACACGTCTCCAAGCTCATCAGCAAGTGTGTGTGTACCTGATGGTGCCTCTGAACCGGTCCTTCAGAGGTGTAGATCCCACGTAGAGGATGTGCACTTTCGCAAACCGTGGGTTGATGCTCGTCACCTGGACACACAAACGCACAATATTCATGCAAAAGGGACAAGGGGAAAAATAAATAAATAAATAAATAAAAATATGTCACGACGCCAGTGCCGAAGCTTCGTCTCGCACGATTACATAAACGTTTTAAAAGCCCGTTTTCAGATTCTCTGTTGTCATGACGACCTCTCGAGTCATTAACACCGCTGCCGTTAAAATGACGAACGGTGCGTGGGGGTTTGAAGATTATTCATGAAAATGAAAACTACATCCTCTCCAAACCCCCCCCCCCCCCCCCCCCCCCCACACACACACACACACACACACACACACACACCCCCTCACTGGCCACAAGCCTGGTACTAACGCATCCTCAACTTCAGCACTAATACCAAGAGAGAGTTATCGGGGGCGGGGCTAGCAGCATAGATACATGCTGATTGGCTGGAATACAGGAATGATAGAAAAGTAAGAAATACTTCAAGGAAGGACTGAAAGAGAGAGAATCAAAAAGCTCAGTCATCTCTTATTTTGATGAAAAATAAACTACAGGAAAGAAAGACAGAAAGAAAGAGAAGGAGAGGGAAAAAAAATCAAAAGAGGAGAGAAAGAAATATATGAACTGCGGTCCATGAAGAAGGCGACTGTGTGTACACGCACTGTTTACGCACCGAACCTCAGAACTCTTAAAATGATATACATCTCCACTGGTCTATTCGTTTGATGAAAAAGTTCTGCTGGATCCAGTTTTGGCCGGTTTTCATCTCGAACCGTTAAAAGTAATACACGGAAGGATTTTCTATTTCCCTAAAAGTGTTTCCTAGCACTGGGAAAAAAGTGTTCTCACAAACACATCACACACACCTACACCTACCTTACAGGTGACGATGGCTCCGACGTCAGGCAAAAGCTGTGCTTCTGTCTCTTTAACTACCGAGATCACCGGCAGCTATGACAACAACAACAACAACAACAAACAGATTCAGATACGCTTTAAATTCTTTTACAATCCTAAAGTCAGACGAAGAAAAGTATCTGAAGCATTTCCGCTGAAGAGAAATGAGGACAGAGATAAAGTGGGCATGTCTGCTGAAACCTGCAAGGCACAAGCTTACACAATCAACCCTACACACACACACACACACACACACACACACACACACACACAGCTGTGTGTCACACTCGCTCACGTCCTCACCTCCTCGCCTTCGTTCCTCCTCAGCACGTAGCCGGCCAGCGAGGCGTAAACGGAGCCGTGCCGCAGATACGTGCCCGCGCCAGGGGTGCAGTCCTCCACGCTGCAAAGCCTTTCACCTGGCAAACGTTCATTAAATCAGGAAACGGCACAGATTTTTCATTTTCAAAATCACACACTGAACGATACGAGATTGAAAACATGCACCTGACACACACAGGATACGGCATTCTGGATGAGGAACAGTTTTTGCACAGACTCGTACCTCTCTCCATCAGGCCACAGGCTCGAACCTCTCTCCAACAGTCCTGTATCTATACGCACAGACTCGTACCTCTCTCCAACAGTCCTGTATCTATACGCACAGACTCGTACCTCTCTAGAACAGTCCTGTATTTATATGCACAGTCTCGTACCTCTCTAGAACAGTCCTGTATCTATACGCACAGACTCATACCTCTCTAGAACAGTCCTGTATTTATATGCACAGTCTCGTACCTCCTTCCAACAGTCCTGTATCTATACGCACAGACTCGTACCTCTCTCCAACAGTCCTGTATCTATACGCACAGTCTCGTACCTCTTTCCAACAGGCCACAGGCTTGTAACTTTTTCCAACAGTCCTGTATTCATATGCACGTCGTAGGCACGTGATCCCACCCCTGCACGTTCTCCTGCCACCCTAAGTCCCCACCCTAAGTCCCCACCCTTTGCCACCCCATGTGTAAAATCCTGCCCTGTCAGTAACAGACTCTGCGTAAGGAGCGCTCGGGACGTGTTTAGACGTATCTCGTGTTATACGTTTACACTTCGGGGTCTGCACGTGGCCGTTTACCTGGAATTCGATCAAAACATATGGAATGGAATGTTTGTCTCGAGCGCAGTGACGCGCCCCGGGCGGTGGGCGTGGCTCACCCAACAAGTTCACTCTCACGAGGAAAAAGCATGAGTTTTAACAAGTCCACACCAGCACACGCCCAGCACACGCCCAGAACACCCCCCCCTGTAGTATACACAGCCCGTATATCGAATAATCACCAGCGCATCGCTGGAACGCTACTATAAACTCTTAAACCCGTTATTTTTAAACACTAGAACTGAAAAAAGTCCCACGCTGGAGCGCGTGCTGCTGCTCCTACAGATGATTCAGTCAAACGCTACAGATGACTTCGCTTTATTTATTCACCTTAAATCTTCCAAACAAACTCAAAATAAACCACTCACACAACACCGCGACGTGTCATTAAACATCTGCTCCAAACCTCGGGCCGCCAAACACAGAGAAATGAACTGTTTAAACCGTTCACCTACCTGGAACACACAGCTTCATGGGCGACATGTTTTCAAGAAGAGTCTTGCAAGCGCTGATTGGCTGGTAGTAACAGCGCGAGGCTGATTTATGATTGGTCGAGACGGTAAGCACGGGACGCTCGGGACGCCATCTTTGTTGTGGAGAATGGAGGGGAAAAAAAAGAAAAGAAAAAAAAAACACCCGGAATGACCTTCTCATACGAAGCAGCGGATCCTGACACAATGAAAGTTATTGAATTTAAAAAATGTACAAGCGAACAAATAAACAACACAAGGATCAAAGAGATACAAAAATAAAGCACTGATTTATATATAGTTACATGACAAATAAATAATGAATACAGGAAACAACAGATGCATAAGTAAATAAACACAGAAATAATAAATGGACAAATACATTAAGGCTTCAAACAAAAATTAATATGTACATACATTATACTTCTTACTTTCTGTATGATTCTTATACACACACACACACACACACACACACACACACACATACAATAGATGTAAAAGGTCTACACACACCCCTGTTAAAATGGCAGGTTTTTGTGATTAAAAAAACAAACAAATTTAAAACATGTCAAAATCTTTTTCACCCTTTTATTGTAAAACTGCAACATATAAATATCAAGTGACAAACACCCAGAAATGTTTTTGGTGGGAAAAGAGAAAAAAAACAAAACCTATCCAGCTTGCATTAGTGTACACACCAGGGAAGCACGGTGGTGGCAGCATTATACTATGGGCCTGTTTTTTTTTCAGCTGGAACTGGTTTGGAGGGAATAATGAATAGTTCTAAATACCAGCCAATTTTGGTGCGAAACCTTAAGGTTTCTGCTAAAACACTTCAGATGAAGAGGAATTTCAGCTTTCAGCATGACAACGAGCCGAAGCAGACCTCCAAAGCAGATCAACAAAGGAATGGCTTCACCAAAACAAGTTCCAGGTTCTGGAACGGCCCAGCAAGAGTCCAGACCTAAATCCAATCTAAAATCTGTGCGGTGACCTGAAGAGAGCTGTGTGCAGGAGACACCCAGACCATCTGACCGAGTTGGAACGCTTTCGCAAGGAAGAGTGGCAAAATATTGCTAAGTGAAGATGCTCCACACTGATTGGCTCTTACACAGACAGATTGAATACTGTGATAAAATCTAAATCTGCTCCAACTAAGTATTAGTTTAGGGGTGTGCAAACTTATGCAACCAGGTTATATATATAGATATATATACACATATACCCCTAAAAGGATTCTTATAGTTTTTCACTTTATATGTTACAATTTCACAATAAAGGTTGAAAAGATTTATGACATGATTTATCTTGGTTTCAAAAACCTTCCATATTAACAGGGGTGTGTAGACTTTTTAGATCCACTGTATAAATAATTTGAATGGGTTTTTTTCCTTCCTCCTTTTTCTTCTTAATTTCTGCCACATCCCATTCATTTTCATTTATTCATTTGTACTCAGGTCACTTTACACACCGTTACAATGTTATTCAGAATCGTCATTCAATCTCGTTCTGTTAAATAAACACCGCATTTCCACCATCTTTCTTTTCAACAGGCATTTATTAAGCGTTACACACACACAAACTCCAGTGTAAGTTCACATCAGACATCAGACATCAGTCGTTCAAGTCAAGCAAAAATAAATCCAGCATCGTCATACAACACCTACGCTTAGGGATGGCACATTTATAAAGAATAATTCACATTTAAATACAATCGGATTTACACGCCATGTAACACACACACACACACACACACACACACACACACACACACACAAATTCAAAAGCCGAGACAAAAGCACCCTTCAAAATACTAAAAGTTAAGAATGATAACTTTTGGTCCTCACACTTAACTCCAGGGGAGATTCTATAAAACGATAGATGCTCTGATTGTGTGTGTGTGTGTGTGTGTGTGTGTATGTATTTTAAGTGCTATGCTGTGGGCGTACGATGTTCAGTGTGAGTCACGGTGCGATTTGGAACACAGCGTATTCGGCTTCTTTTCTACAAAAGGGACACACACACACAGTGGATTTATCCCCTGCCCCGTCGTCCGTTAAGTGCCGTTGCCTGGATACCGTTGCCGTAGAGCTTCCACTACCGAGCAAAGCCGAGTCAGTTCTATTGAAGCGCACAGAAAATGCAGTGCTTTAAATGCACGGGGACGTCTCGGGTCACTCTGGGATTCGACCGTTTAATACTGCTGAGGAATATTTTCTGACATTTGCTCCGGATTCTGATTAAATAATTTCTCATAAGGTAGTCACGGAGCGCTGTGTGAAACCCAGATCACATTCTGTAAGGAACACATGTTTGATAAATCTCACTCTCCCATAATTTCCTCCCACACCACTTCCTCACCTTCTTCTTCTTCCTTCTCTCTCTCTCTCTCTCTCTCTCTCTCTCTCTCTCTCTATTTCTTGGCCTTGCCCTGAGCAGCCACAGCCTCCATGGCCTTGCGCACGGTCTCCTCATCCCCGAGGAACTGCATGGGCTTAACGGGTTTCAGGTTCTTGTCCAGCTCGTACAGGATGGGGATTCCTGTGGGTAGGTTCAGCTCCATGATGGCCTCTTCTGACATACCTGAACACACACACACACAATAATATGCATGAGTCAGATTTTACAGAATGTAGACAAGTGGTCATGGATCAACAGGCAAAACTCCCTGAATGATTAAAAAAAATAATAATAATAAATGAACACAACATATAGTAGTGGTGTAATACCGGAGTGAACAGTAGGGGGCAGTGTGTGATGCATTACAGCGAGTGAGCCTCGTCTATCACGCTGCGTACTAATCTTATCCAGAAATGATGAATGATGTAACACAAAAATATTAAATTCCTGGAAATCCAGTCAGTGTGTATGTTTGTGTACATTTACATATAAGGACAGTCACTAATGTGAACCTTGACTGATCGGCTTCAAGCTGTTTAACTGGCGATGAGCTACTGTGAGTTTGTATTACACTGTCCAGTTTCTTCATTTATTATTATTATTACCCTCCATTTTCCCCCCAATTTGGAGAGAGAGAGAGAGAGAGAGAGAGAGAATGCCCCACCCACCCAGAGAGCATGGCCAGTTTTGTTCTCTTGGATTCCTGGCCACAGATGTACGTGGCTTCTCTCGATAAAAGGGCGAACGCTTTTCTGGCACTCAGGAGCAAACAATCATGTGAAAGAAAGCAGTTCAGCCAAAACCAAAACAATTCTGTAACTCTGAAACACTGAAGAAGTACAGGAAGCGCATTTGAGCCAAAAACAAATAGTACTAATCTACCCATCTAACTAACTAACTAACTATCGATCTGACTAAATAACTACTCATCTAGCTAAATATCTAACTCTTACTACCCATCTAACTATCCATCTAACTAACTATCTAACTACCCATCTAACTAACTATATAACTACCATCTAACTACCCATCTAACTACCCATCTAACTATCCATCTAACTAACTAACTACCCATCTAACTAACTATCTAACTATCCATCTAACTAACTATATAACTACCATCTAACTACCCATCTAACTATCCATCTAACTAACTAACTACCCATCTAACTAACTATATAACTACCATCTAACTATCCATCTAACTAACTAACTACCCATCTAACTACCCATCTAACTAACCATCTAACTACCCATCTAACTATCCATCTAACTAACTAACTACCCATCTAACTAACTATATAACTACCATCTAACTATCCATCTAACTAACTAACTACCCATCTAACTAACCATCTAACTACCCATCTAACTATCCATCTAACTAACTAACTACCCATCTGACTAAATAACTACTCATCTAGCTAAATATCTAACTCTTACTACCCATCTAACTATCCATCTAACTAACTATCTAACTACCCATCTAACTAACTATATAACTACCATCTAACTACCCATCTAACTATCCATCTAACTAGCTAACTACCCATCTAACTATCTAACTACCCATCTAACTAACTATATAACTACCATCTAACTACCCATCTAACTATCCATCTAACTAACTACCCATCTAACTAACTATATAACTACCATCTAACTACCCATCTAACTATCCATCTAACTAACTACCCATCTAACTAACTAACTACCCATCTAACTAACTATATAACTACCATCTAACTACCATCTAACTACCCATCTAACTAAGCCCATCTAACTACCCATCTAACTAACTACCCATCTAACTAACTATATAACTACCATCTAACTACCCATCTAACTATCCATCTAACTAACTAACTACCCATCTAACTAACTATATAACTACCATCTAACTACCCATCTAACTATCCATCTAACTAACTAACTACCCATCTAACTACCCATCTAACTACCCATCTAACTATCCATCTAACTAACTAACTACCCATCTAACTATCTAACTACCCATCTAACTACCCATCTAACTAACTATATAACTACCATCTAACTACCCATCTAACTATCCATCTAACTAACTAACTACCCATCTAACTAACTATATAACTACCATCTAACTACCCATCTAACTAACTATATAACTACCATCTAACTACCATCTAACTACCCATCTAACTATCCATCTAACTAACTACCCATCTAACTACCCATCTAACTAACTAACTACCCATCTAACTAACTATCTAACTACCCATCTAACTACCCATCTAACTAACTGTCTAACGATCACTGACTGAAATATTCACATGCTCCCTCACTGAGACAGAAACATTTGTAACTCTATACCTCCACTCCACTTTAACTTTCTGCTGGATGCAGTCCTCTAGAATACTGAGCTAAGGCTGATTCGAGACTTGCTCTAAGCGCGCACGGTGCGATTTGTGAGGACTCCTCACCAAGGCCGGATTATCCCTATATAGGATTGGGCGAGTGAGCCAATGAGGGGCAGCAGATGTTTAAGATAACGACAAGACCTGTAATGTATTGCTCATATATTATATATATATATAGAGAGAGATATGCTTAATATAAGCATATAAAGGATTGCGATTGTGTGTATGTGAAGCCTCGCCCCCCACCAGGGATGTGTGTAATGTCAGTGTATGTTTCGCTGCTGTCTGTCTCTGTGGTGCTGAATTTGTTACTTGGGCTGCGCTCATTTAGTACGTGTGTGCAATGATTTTTTTAGACACACTCTAATGGTTTTGCATGTAGTCCTCATACATGCCATTTATGACGGAAATAATGATAAATAGCATGACATGTTGCATTGGCATTTGAGTTTCATTCAGATTTTTGCATCAGTAAGAGCTAGAATGGCATTTGTAGGCCCATGTCTATCTGTGATGTCAGGTTTTTTGTTTGGGTTTGACATTTTTCTGCAGTATGTGTGGTGAGTCTGTACTTTAGTTATAAATTCATGTAAATCTATGGTCTTTATAGCCATAGTAAATCTCCTTTTTTTTTTTTTTTTACAAGTGGGAGGAGTGGGGGAGGCACTTCAAGCGTGGTCACCGTAGGGCACCACACTGTGTTAATCCGGGCCTGCTCCTCACCCTCCAGGTGCTTGACGATGCCCCGGAGACTGTTGCCGTGGGCGGCGATGAGCACTCTCTTGCCCTCTTTGATCTGCGGGGCGATCTCATCATTCCAGAAGGGCAGAGCGCGGGCGATCGTGTCCTTCAGGCTCTCGCACGACGGCAGCTGGTCCTCAGTCAGGTCGGCATAGCGACGGTCCTGCAGGAAAGCGATGGGCAGTGCTGTAAATACCGGACCTCGGGAAGGGTTTTCAGGTAGGATTTTATTAAATAATTAAGTACGGCAGTTGTGAGATAATAATCACATGAATAAGGTCATGATGAAGGTTTTTTTTTTTTAAATGCTTGTATTTATAAGCGCTTACGTTTTCTTGTTTTAAACATGTGATCAACCCAAGATTTTTCTTGATTGACAGGTGACAAAAGTGTCATAAGCGTAACACCCAATAAAAGATCCTTTTACCAGAAAATAACGTGCAAAACAACAGTGTGTGACACGGAGTCATGTTTACTCCTCCGATCAGGTTAGCAAAAGATAGCAAAAGAAGGGCTGGGCAGGAAAGGGGCGGGGAACAATGCCAGTTAGTACACTCCCAATTTGCATATTTGTAGAATGTCGATTTTTTTTGTTTTGCTGAGTGAAATGTGTAGATGCCTCTGTGCTGGAACTGCCATGCAATGAGATGTGTTATTCAGTACAACAGTACAGAACTGAAGGTACGCTGAATAATATTCACCTGGCTGATGCTGGAGTAGAAGTCGTGCTCGGGCTCCATGGGAGGTGGCGGGACGTCGTATGAGCGCCTCCAGATCTTCACCTGCTCCTCTCCGTGCTTGGCCGCCGTCTCGGCCTTGTTCAACCCAGTCAGGCCGCCGTAGTGGCGCTCGTTCAGACGCCAGGTGCGATGCACAGGAAGCCACATCTGATCGATGCCCTCCAGCACCAACCACAGCGTCCTGATGGCCCGCTTCAGCACAGACGTGTAGCACACATCGAACTCATAACCTGCGTCTGTAGGGGCGAGAGAAAAAAGAGGAACATAAACACAGGCGCTTTTTACATTTTTTTTAAAACATTTTTAAGATTTCTACACACTACTGACGCATCAAAAGTTTCTGATTCTCCGGATCTCACCAGAGTCTATTGATCACTTCAAGGAGAAAATTTAAATGTGAAATGTGACTAGATCTACACATTTAATTTATTTCCTCCAATAAAATTCTTTTAATGCCACAAAATCATAATCCTGTTTCCTAACAAAATTAACCAAATCTGCCAAAAAAAATATCAAAAAGTTAATCAAATGAAAATATAAATGTAATTGTACACAAAGTATATTTATTAGATTTTTGACTTGTTTGTCTATATTTTTTTTTTAATTATGACTTCATGTATTTCTTTATTTGTCTTTTATTTATGTGTGCATTTAATGTCTTAATTTATTTTAAACATACATTTCTGCATCTATGTACAGCTTTTAAAATAAAAAAGTTATTGAATACAAATCTGAAAAACAGCTACGTATTTTTGCCATTTCTATTTATTTATCTGTTTATTAAAACGATGAACTTGTGTAATTGTTCATTAGTTTATTTCTGCATGTGTATGCTCATTTAAAAATAAATAATTTATCTCATTTATTTCAAATATATATATATATGTGTGTATATATATATATATATATCTGTATTTGTGGATGTTTTCCTTCATGCTTTTGTTTCTTACTTCATTTGTTGCTTTCTGTATTTATTTGTTATTATTAATATGGTAATGAAGGGCGTGTCTTTTATACGTAAGAGGGGCGTGTCTTTTATAAGAAACCAACCAAAAACGAGTAAGATTTAAAGAATAAGTTAATTTTTTAATGTATCAAACGATCTACTGCGGCTTTATTTAGTTACTTATCTATTCTCTTGTTTGTTTCTAATTTAATCCACTAGTCGTAAAGTTTGCGCATGCGCAAAATGCCGCAGTATCCTAGCTACCCGTTAGCTCCGTGCGGAAATGGAGTACGTTTGGCCACGCCCCTAACGCACTGAAGTCCTTCACTATTTAAGGACACACGGATGTTTCAGCGCCACAGGGTTTGACCGCCGCTCACCTTTCAGCGCCTGGCCGCCTTTCTTGGCCTCCTGGGTGCCGGTGTCGCTGAGGTCGGCGTCGAACCAGCCGCAGAAGCGGTTCTCCTGATTCCAGCAACTTTCTCCGTGCCGGATCAACACCAGCTTGTAGGCGGCCATGGTGCAGAGTTCGCTCGGTGCAGTCGCGCAGTACTTCCGGCAAAACACGGGCTGTCCTGTGAAACCGCGCAGGAAAAAGCGTGGAATGGTGGAGACTCGAGATGAACACGCTCCAGACGCAGGAACGCGATGATAATTCTGGAGGTCGCGGTTCTGAGCTCGGACAGAATGGGGAAGGGAAGAAAGAAAACACTTCCTGCTTCTTCTCCTGCTGCTGCTGCTTTCCACCAATCAGGCAAGCTGAGACAGCCGCGCTGTGATTGGTCAGTGGTTGCTATAGTAACTCCTCACCCTACGTGACTATATGCTCAAGCCTCCGCTTGTCGTTTTTACTCGTGTAATTTTCATATTATTTTAAAACTATGTGTGTATATATATATATATATATATATATATATATATATATATATAATGTATGTATATGTTTTTTTTAATCTTTCAATAACATTCAATAAACTGCTTTAAAAATGCCTATGAACACACAAGTACTACACTTTAGTCGTCATTGTAAACACAAAGGAATCATGAATATGCATGATTATGCAAATCAGAGACCTCCGCATCCAAACTAGCTAGCCAGCTAACTGTCTGCTAGAACAGTAGCTAATTGTCAAATCAAACTGTGACGGATTTCAGTTTCTGTGTCTCAGTCTGTATCACCTTGCATTCCCATGATGACCACAATTACATCATAAATGTTAGCTATCTTAGCTAGCTGCCTTAGCAGGCAGGTTTCAGAGCTAAAAGTTGAGTTATCCTGTCAGATCTGAGGTTCACGTATACACCGGTCTCATCTGTAACGCTTCCCAAATGAATTTTACACAGAAGTACTGAGAAAGTTTCAAATGAGACGCACACACACACACACACACACACACACAAAAGAAAATGTGTCTTTTGTGCTGTGGTAACAATCCATAAAACACGAGCGTTTAAACATGAAGCTTTTGAGTTCAGGAGAACTTTAGTGAGGGTTACTTTTGGGTTATTTTCAAGGAAGATTATAAAATTATACGTTTAGACATTTAGAACGTCTGTGAGAAAGATTTGTGAATGTGACTAAATAAAATTCTTGTCAGAAACTCTGTCCGGTTAGCTCACAAAATCCATCCACGTTCCATCCATGTTTATTCCTGACAATTATGTTGTTGCACAGTCACTGTTTACCTCAGCACTTTAGCCAGCTTACTAACAACTTGTAGTTAAAGGTACCTTTCACCGTTTGATAGTGTTTGTGCATGTACCTGTACTAATCATATTCTTTAATAGGGGATACGTCAGAGAAATGTAGTGTAGGATTCGCAAGGTATCTGGTAAACTGAATCATTTTGAGCTTCAGTTTACAGTTTTCCAGCTCTGAAATTTAGCTCCACACCCAGCCATAACAAAGCTACTCAAATTCACTTCTTACAGTATATTAAAAGGCAATTTTACGGGTTTGGCATACGAGATTGTTGGCGTTTTCGTCGCGGTAACACTTCATCTCTCACACAGCAGAGGGCGCTTCACATTACGAACGGCTCCTTTAACGGTTTGTTCAGTAAGCGTGTATAATGTAAAAGATCATTAAATGAGTGCATAGGATCATTTATTATACAAAGTTAGTGTTAATAGAATCCGTAAGGGAGGTGATATGGTGAAAATATAATAACACAATACTTTTAATAGCACACAATGAAGACATTTTCAGGATGAACAAAGTGTTGCTATATGTAGATTTGCTAAATGATCTGTGGAAAAATACTACGCCAATAATACTTTCCTTTAAGGCTGGTAAAATAAAAATCAATGATTTAACACGAAAACACAAGGGGCATTGTATAAATAAGATGTAATCAGCTAATTGTTTCTGTGAGCATCAGTGGAGTTCGTCGATGTCATAAAAACACAAACTGTACCTGTGATGTCTTAGGAATGTGTATCACTGTATAAATCATGATATTTATACTTTATCATCAATATAGTTCCTCGCTCTAACTGCCTTCCCAATTATTTCCAGCGTTCGCTTATGGGTTCTGTCCAGTTCTTTATAGACAGCTCTCAGTCTGTGTTAAGTGTCATGTCCTCTGCTGAGATCTGATTGGACGTCTGCGACGATGTTGGCGCCTCTTCCTGCTGAAACGCCGAAGCTGTTCTCTGAAGTCGCTGTGGTGCATGGGGACATAACCATGTGGCTCACACAGCTCCTGAGAGAGAGAGAGACAGAAAAAGAGAGGGAGACAGAGCGTAAGCAAGAGAATAGAGAGAAAGAGAGACCGAGTCAGTGAGAGAAAGTCAGTGAGAGAGAGACACAAAAAGAAAGAGACAGAGTCAATGAAAGAGACAGAAAGATAGAGAGTCAGTGAGAGAGACAGAGAAAAAGGCAGAGAGACAGAAAGAGATAAACATAGTCAGTGAAAGAGAGAGACACAAAAAGAGAGAGTCAGTGAGAGAGAGACACAAAAAGAGAGACAGAGTCAGTGAGCGAGAGAGAAGAACTTTAGTTTTCAGGATGTTTTTTGGGATGTGTTGGAGGCGTGTTGAAGGGGGTGTGTTAGAATGTTGAGGACTGTGTGTGTGTGTGTGTGTGTGTGTGTGTGTGTGTGTGTGTGTGTGTGTGCGCTACCGGACAGCAGAAGTAGAAGTGCTTGTACCCCCCCTGCAGTAGGTAGAGCTCGGGGTAGAGGAGGTGAGGATACGTCTGAACATTCACTGTCCGATCCAACTCCCTCAGATACTGACAACTACAACACACACACACACACACACACACACACACACACACACACAGAGAGACACTGATATCACCATTAATGTGAGTTAATCCCAGTCTAAAACCTGGATTCTGTTGGTTCTGACGACTTTCCTGTATGTTAAGAGAGGTATTAAATAATTTAAAAAACTATTAAATTAAGAAGCTAAAACATAATTTAACATAATACACTAGGGCACTAGAACAAAGTGGATAATGTCCAAAAAGGTCCAAAAATAGACGTCCATATGTCTGGGTCAGTTGGTGCTCACTGAGGTTCAATACTGTTTTTGACACACGCCCTTTTCATTGGGACGGGTCCTGTGTGTGTGTGTGTGTGTGTGTGTGTCTCTGTGTGTGTGTTTTCTCTCACAGCCGTGGTCCTCTCTCTGATGAAAACTCGCAGTGAAACACTATGAGTTTTCTGGGCGATGAGGCCCCCTCATTATCTCCTCCTGCTGCAGGACCTCCAGACGCCGGTGTCGCCCCCCTGCTGCCCCATGTGCCCAGCACAGACCCCCCTCCTGGGGCACAACGGGCAGCTGGAGACACCTGCGGGCTGGACGAGCCCTGGAGGAAAGCCTTGAGGATCTGAGACTTGGTGTACAGGTTCACTGCTCCCTGAGGGAAAAGGCAGGTCCAGGATCAGTGAGGTGAGACAGAAGGTAACGAAATGGCTGTCACAGCTCTGACTGAGAGGCATTTTAATGGCTGAGGCTAAAAATCATAATCATCACTCTGTAAAGAATATAAAGAAGAAAACGACTGTCATCTTTGCAGGACGTAGAATCAACAAGACCTTGATGTGACCTCCTCGATACTCGTATGGATACCGGCAGTCGATGATGAGGAAGTCTTCCACTACTGCGCCGAACTGACCTCTGATCAGAGATGCCACCTGCAGGACAGCACAGGAAGTACACATTTATACACAGGAAATGCACCAAGAGGCAAACCTCTGTGTCTGTCAGTCTCAGTGAAGGAGGCGTGTTCTCTGTGTCTGTAGGACTCAGTGAAAGAGGTGTGGCCTCTATCTGTTAATCATAGTGAAGGAGGCGTGGCTTCTGTGTCTAGGATTCAGTGAAGGAGGCATGGCCTCTGTGTCTGTCAATCATAGTGATGAAGGTGTGGCCTCTTTGTCAATCATAGTGACGAAGGTGTGACCTCTGTGTCTGTCAATCATAGTAAAGGAGGCATGGCCTCTGTGTCTGTCAATCATAGTGAAGGAGGCGTGGCCTCTGTGTCTGTGGTCTCAGTGAAGGAGGTGTGGTCTCTGTATCTGTTTGAAAACCTGCTACTGTATGATCATTCTGTATTTTAACATCATTAAAATAAAAAACAGAAATGATTCAGAATCACCGGTACTGTTTATCAACAGACGTATTAATTGTAAAGGATTATACAGGATTATTCCCAATGCAATATAAAGTTTAAATACACATTTAAAAGCACAATACACTCCACCCCAGGCCGCATTGTCATAGAAGCAGGCGTGTACTCACAGTTTGAGCTGAAACACAGTGAAGATCCTGATGGTTCACCTTCTCCACAGGAAGCACAGGATGCTGTGGAAGAACAACATGCTAAACTCACGTACCGTTATATTAAAATACATCATCTATCGCGTCACTTATTGCCCGAGTTGCTGTTGTCAGTATTTGTGGTGTTTAGGGTATTGTACTTGGCTAAAGTCTCCAGTGAGGTGGTGATCAGTGACTGCGCTGTCGGGGGTGAGTGTGTGTGCTGGATCTCTCCTGGATCTCAGTCTCTGGAACAGCATCAGTGACTGCAGAGAGAGAGAGAGACAGGAAGAGAGAAGATGCCAAAGGTAATACAATGAGGGAACTTTAATTTTAGGACTTGCAACTCTTAAACCTGTAGCCTATGATTTTTTTCAACAGAACACGAGACAGTCGTACCACTGAATCAGGCGAATCCGGTTCCTCCTCTTCTGGTGAAGAGCAGGATGGTCCCTTACTTCTTCTCCCAGACTGCAGCTGATCTTCAGGATCTTCAAGGCTGGACGAGCTGAACAGTCTCACTCTCACACTCTTCTGCAGCACAAAACACACAGAAACACATTACCCACAGGTCATACTGTCTGCATGTGCGGCAGAAAAGACAACAAGAGAACCGTATAACGTCACGTGTTGAAGAGAGAGTCATGAATCATATCTCAACATCAGCACCTTAATGTGCACCATTAGTACGTCACCTTAAGGTTTTATAGCAGCAGCTCTGACGGCAGTGCAGCCTCAAATCACATGTTTCTATTAATGCGCTCGTTCTAATACCTTATCGTTTCTATAGCAACAACGCCTGTAGAGGGAGTTTAGTAAGGAGAGGTTTATTTAAAAATTTATGGAAGGAGTCTCCAGTGTCAGCGTTTTGTAACGGTCGGAGGTGAAGCTGCGACTTAAAGGACAGACATCTTCAGGACAGAGGAGTTTACGCTTCTTTGCAGTTTCAAGAGAGAGAGAAAAACAGAGGCCGGTGATGGAACGACTGTTTATAGCCGCTGTGATGTAAAGTGGCTGTAAAGCAACTTCAGTGCATTGTAAGTGTTTGTGTTATCGAATTAATAACCAAGTACAGCACGATACTGACACGCACGCCGGTGTTCTCCTTATCATCATCTTCAGCACCTTCATCATCCTCAGTTCCTCGTCTCAGGCTGTTGGTCTGTGATCCTCGCTAAACAAAAACACACAAGATATTAATCCTCTGTCCCTTAGTACTCAGAATCTATCTACCTATCGATTATAAACAATTTATTAAAATAAATGAAGAAATATGACATTCATCCATCCATCTTCTATACCGCTTAGCCTTCAGGGTCACGGGGAACCTGGAGCCTATCCCAGAGAGCATGGGGGACAAGGCAGGGTACACCCTGGACAGGGTACCAATCCATCACAGGGTACAATCACATACACACTCACACACCCATTCATACACTACGGACACTTTAGACACACCAATCAGCCTACCATGCATGTCTTTGGACTGGGGGAGGAAACCGGACACACACAGGGCCACGGTGGGAATCGAACCCCCGACCCTGGAGACGTGAGGCGAACGTGCGAACCACTAAGCCTGTCTATCTCTCTCGTCTAATTTCTCTACGCTCATTGATAATAAATAACAATAACATGGCTAATGAATATTTAAATGATCTTAAGAGGAAACACACTTTGTGTTAGAGAAAAAGACCTACACATGCTTTAGCTGAGAGTTTGGAAGGCTTTGGACTTGGCGTGATGCAGGAAGTGAACTCTTCTCGCCTTTTGTTTAATACGGATACGTGGAGCATAAAATGTGACTGTATTAGGTAACTGTGTGTAGACAAAGGGGCAGTTATACAGCCTAAAGGGGACAAGGTCACGGTTTCATATAGTCTTACTGAAGTGTGCACTATGCTCACAGGCCACATGACTCGACCACTTCAATTACACTGTAATTCTTCTAGTTTCATTTTACACCAGGTTCCACCAGATGGCGCTGTATCTATAATATTACCAGTTTGAAATGAAGTCGGGTTTAAAAGAAGCCTTCAGTTTGTCGTACCGTGTTCGAGGTCTGTTCAGATGACTTCACTTTTCTGCAAAGTTGACATTCAGACTGTTATAAATACACACTGCAATAAAAACACACCATGTACAGGTGAAATGTAGACAAACTCACCTGTAACTCCTTGTCCTCCTCATCATCACTGCAAACGCAAACATGGCATTTAACTGAGATACACAATCTACAGGACCAGGTTCAACAGTAATGTTGTGTTTAAGAAGAAACGAGAGCAACATTATTAAACTTCAACTCCACCATGAAACATGTTTAGAAGGAAAGGTTTGCGATGTGTTTTAGTGATCCTGGTGCTAGTTTGTCGGTTGGTGATGTAGTTCCCTTATTCCTGTGAGACATTAGCGGTTGTGTGCGGGCCTGACGTCACAGGGGGACATTGTTATCGTTACTGTTAGGGAAGTTACAATGCGAGAAGAAGAAAAAAATGAACGATCTTAAGCATAAGTGATAACTTAGCTTAGGGTTTCGGTCTTAGCGGAGACAAAGCTCATTTTCTCACTCACCAATTTCGAGTGTCATATTAAAGAGAGAGCCAGCGTAGACGTAGTGGAGACGTCGGTGCACACGTTGGACTCAAAGTCCTTTAGGTCACTTCTGTAACACCGGTTCTCTGATAACAGGAGTGAGGGATCTCACTGTGGGAAACGCCTCGCGCGTGACGGATCCTGGAATCACCGATAACACCTTGACAGACCAATCACGGCCGTGATTAGGGAGTCCCGCCTCCCAAACATATAAAACGTTGCCGAAGGTCCCTTCTTCATTCTCAGTGCAACTGCAACGAGGGAAGTGTGGTGAGATGGTTATCAGAGAACTGGCGTTACGTACGTATATAAATACAGAGACGTATGCGGGGGGAGCTGAAATACCCTTGAACAGCACCCAAGAAGTGGCCATGGCTCTGGTAGAATGGGCCCTCAGACCCTCTGGAGGTTCAAGTCCTATGCTGTTATAACATAATATGATGTGTTTCACCACCCAATGAAAACCCAATGGTTTTCACACTTGCCTGAAATAGGCTTACCCCTATGTGAATCAGCCCAAGTTTTCTTTTCCTCAGTGCTTTTGCTTTGTCTGTATAATGGCGTAAATCGGGAACCGGGCACAAGCAATGAAACGCTCCTCCTCCGACGAGGAAAAAGGCGGCAGGTGAAAAGCTGGTAAAGCCACTGGTTTGCAGGGTAGAGCTGACTCGCTGGATTGGTCTTGAGAGCCATTCTCGAGTAATCCGAAGCGAAACGCATGCACAAGTCGTGTCCAGTCAGAGCAGGAAGTCCGCTGACTCGTTTTGCGGTCGCGAGAACGAGTAAGAAAGCAACCTTCAGCGAAAGGAGCTTTAAATCAATACTCTGTGAAGTCTCGAAAGGCCCATGGCGGAATCAGTGGTTTAGAAACCCTGTTTAAACACCAGGCACCTTTCGTAAACCTGCATACAAGCGGGTGCTGACCTTTTGTATTTGTGTCAACCCAAGCAGGGCATGCATATACTGCAGAAAGATAAACCTTAACGGTAGAGAAGGCTCTTCCTTTATCCAAATGTTCCGACAGAAAACATAACACATCCGCGACAGAACAAAGGGAAGGAACAACGCATCTTTCCACATCACCTTTTGCTCAGATGTACTCCGTTTCCGACCGAGCGTTCCGATTGAAGCTAGTCTTGCGTTCTGGATTGTTTCAATCAGCCTCTGAGGCAAGCCCGAAACACTTAAGCTTTACCTCTCATGGGTCAGACCCAGAGAGCTACTTTGCCCGTGAGGTAAAAAATCACCCCTCGTGCTTGTGAGAGAAGATCCCTGTGCAACGGGAGAGGCCAGGGCTGCTCGTACAAGAGCTGAATGTTCTCCATCGGCCATAACTTCCACCCGCCAATTCAGGGCAATAAGTGTTACTAAGTGACCGCGTTCCCTTACTCTTCTTAGAGTCGGTACGATCAGACTTAGTGGAGGAAACGCATAAAGCAGTGCGTCCACGGGTGCACCAGAGCATCCACATCCACACCGATAGGTGCACCTTCTCTTACCAGAGAAGAACAGAGGCAGTGAGTGTTTTTGTGCGATGCAAAGAGATCTACGGCAGCTATGGTCAAACCTCTCCCACAACTGGCTCACCACCTGAGAGTGGAGTGTCCACTCTGCAAAGCTGGGGCAAGCTGGCTGAGGAGCTCTAGCAATGGATTTACGAACGAGGCAAGTTTGGACAGCCTTGCCCTCCTGTTTCCTCAGATCGCATTACTGCCGCATGGCAGTGACTGAAGCCCCGAAAAGGGATTTGGACTCAACTAAGAATGAACGCATCTAAGAAATCCACCTTCTCACTGTCCGACTATCCCCCTGACAACCCCAGCCACAGAGCCCACTTGCCTACCACTGCGACCACATACCTGGATGTTCTCTGGTTTCCTGAGAACCAGGGCTTCAAACCAGGGCTTCCCAGAGAGCCGGGTTTGGTGTCCCAGCACCGTTTGCCCCCCCATTTCCTCCATAAGCTCCACTTGATAAGTGTTGAGGAGAGCGGTGGCATTAAGAGCCCTCACTGCTAAGGCTGAAGATCAGTAGATGTTCTGGAAAACTGAGGCTGTTAAGCGCTCTGTACATCCTGGCAATGGCAGAGCTGGACAGACTAAAGCACTAAAGCGCCACTGCATCGCTCTCTTTAGGTAGAGATGAAGCCAGGGATAAATCCCACTGCACCGCGATCCGGAGGAAGTCGAACAGCATTATGGGTAATGTAGGAAAGTGAAAACAGACTACCACGGCAATGAAATGTCCATCACAAAAGAAACAATGAGATTGAAATACAAACCACATGCAGGGGGTGTGTGTGTGTGTGTGTGTGTGTGTGTGTGTGTGTGTGTGTGTGTGTGTGTGTGTGTGTGTGTGTGTGTGTGTGTGTGTGTGTGATTAATTGAGCTCTTGTTCAGACCTGTTGGTGTGTGCTGTCCCGAGGGCTGCCCCTCGTCTGAGCTGCTCAGCTCCGGCGTCAGATCGAGGCGTCTCCTGGGGGTCGAGCTGCTTTTTGTTTTGTTTTTTTAGACAGAAAGAAAATTTTGACCTAAAAACGTCGAGCACAGTATGCAGTCTGTTCCCATGTTGCACATTTATCTCATGTGCCTGCAGACTGCTGGTTTGACTACTATATACTGTAGGCTATAAATGTAATAGAGATATGAGTAGCCTTGTCACCTGTCCTGACACCGGAGGCTCTGCATGCAGCTGGACAGCTCCGAGACCGGAGACACACTCCATCCCGTGTCCTGCCGATGACCTGACATCTCCATACACACAAATCCTGCTTTGTCTGTCCTCACACAAACATCACACACTTCACACACGAGTTTGTGTTTAATATGAACCTGGAATAACTGTGATTTTATTTTATATACACATTACCACAACTGCTCAGCACACACGTCTAATGTACCTCTTAAACCTGAGGACTGGTAATACATTACACACAGCCGATCTGTACAGGATTCACTCTTAAATAACTTGGAGAGCTATTTATATGTATATTTTATATGTATATCTGTCTGTCTATCTGTCTGTCTATCTATCTATCTGTATATCTATCTACCTACCTGTCTGTCTGTCTCTCTATCTGTCTGTCTATCTATCTATCTATCTGTATATCTATCTACCTACCTGTCTGTCTGTCTCTCTATCTATGTATCTATCTGTCTATCTATCTATCTATCTGTCTATCTATCTATCTATCTATCTAGCTATCTGTCTATCGTTATCCTTATTCAGTCCTGCATTAGAAATGTGTGTTAATAAATAATAATCTGACCTGATGACCGCAGAAATCTTCATCATTCACTCAGGAGTGAAATCTACAGAATGACTGTGGAGCGAGTTTCTTACCTGAGAACAGCTGATCGGTGATGTGAGTATCTTAATCTCATCCTCCCCCTGACCATATGAGTGTGTGTGTGTGTGTGGGTGGAGGGATTTAACTCCCCTTAGTAACAGCTGTTGTTACAACAAGCGCTGTGTGAGCAGCTGAGCGCGTCGCTCCCCATGGCATCACACACACACACACACACACACACACACACACACACAGAGATCAGTAGTGTTATATTTTCTTGAGATATATTTGATACATTTAAGAATTTACTCTTCACCCCAAAATCTACAGTCGTATGCAAAAGTTTGTGCACCCTTGGGCCTTGATCAGATGACACGTTTTGACACGATCTCTGCAGGAAACAAGCTTAATAAATACAACACGGGTTTTAAAAGCTTTAAAACAATTCAAATTCAAGCTTCTGATATCTTTTCTTTCTTTTTTTTTTACTTTTGCACATGCCAATTGTTTGTTTGTTTGTTTGTTTGTTCTCTCTCTTATTTACTTTCAGTAAAAAAAAAAACCATCACAGAAATTCTAATGGTTTCCATTACAAATACCATTGAACAAACCATCAGCTAACCATTAAAACCATTAGCATTATTGGTCCT
Source organism: Ictalurus furcatus (assembly GCF_023375685.1). Lineage (NCBI taxonomy): Eukaryota > Metazoa > Chordata > Actinopteri > Siluriformes > Ictaluridae > Ictalurus > Ictalurus furcatus. The sequence continues at coordinate 18,043,425 of NC_071280.1, forward strand.
TAGTCATATCCACTAGACATAACATGGCACCAATAGAAGGCAACAGATTACCAGAGACCCACAATTCTACAATTCCCATTAAAACCATTACAAATTGTATTAGGGTTTCTGGTGTTTATTTTTCAGCAGCGTGCTTTATCAGAGTCAGAATCTGGAGTGTGTCCCAGGAACACCGAGTGTGATGCATATTAAGTGCATAGTGAATGCATGCTGGTCAGTGGTAGCTCGGTGGTTGGACTACTGATCGAAGGTCATGATCCCAGGTTCCAATCGACCAGTAAATAAGTTCAATGAAAGAAACGAGGTAATGGTGCTGTAAGTTAAGATAACAGTGCACAGGTAAAGGTAAGCAGTATGATGCATAACAATAATGCAAATGGAAATAATGAATGCTTAAATGAAATAAATAAGAAGAGATCAACAAATATGTCATTGGACCAAGGGGTGCACAAACTTTTGCATAAGACCGTATACAGGCAAAATGACCACTATAGGATGATGTCAAAGCAGGATTGTTTTTCCAGGATTGTGTAAATGTGTGAGTGTGTCATCAGACGGAAACACACATCTGTAAAGTTGAACAACAATCCCAGCACGAGAGAAAATATTCAAACATTTATTAGAGCTTCTCATTTACATTTTTGAGATTTATCATATTAACAGACGATTTATATTCTGCCACCTGAGTTTGTATTTATTTGATTTAAAAAAGGATTTAAAACAAACAAGCAAACAAAATAGATGTTTTTTTTTTTTATTGTTGATGTAACTGTAATGAAGTTAAGGACTTTATTTCTTTATGTTTGTGACAGTAAAACCTTTCCAGAGCAAAAGATACAGTATCTCACAAAAGTGAGTGCACCCCTCACATTTGTGTAAATATTTGATGATATCTTTTCATGTGACAACACTGAAGAAATGACACTTTGCTACAATGTAGTGAGTGTACAGCTTGTGTAACAGTGTAAATTTGCCGTCCCCTCAAAATAACTCAACACACAGCCATTAATGTCTAAACCGCTGGCAACGAAAGTGAGTACACCCCTAAGTGAAAATGTCCAAATTGGGCCCAGTTAACCATTTTCCCTCCCTGGTGTCATGTGATTTGTTAGTGTTACAAGGTCTCAGGTGTGAATAGGGAGCAGGTGTGTTAAATTTGGTGTCATCGCTCTCACACTCCCTCATACTGGTCACTGGAAGTTCAACATGGCACCTCATGGCAAAGAACTCTCTGAGGATCTGAAAAAAAGAATTGTTGCTCTACATAAAGATGGCCTAGGCTATAAGAAGATTGCCAAGACCCTGACACTGAGCTGCAGCACGCTGGCCAAGACCATACAGCGGTTTAACAGGACAGGTTCCACTCAGAACAGGCCTCGTCATGGTCCACCAAAGAAGTTGAGTGCACATGCTCAGCGTCATATCCAGAGGTTGTGTTTGGGAAATAGACGTATGAGTGCTGCCAGCATTGCTGCAGAGGTTGAAGGGGTGGAGGGTCAGCCTGTCAGTGCTCAGACCATACGCCGCACACTGCATCAAACTGGTCTGCATGGCTGGCGTCCCAGAAGGAAGCCTCTTCTAAAGATGATGCACAAGAAAGCCCGCAAACAGTTTGCTGAAGACAAGCAGACTAAGGACATGGATTACTGGAACCATGTCCTGTGGTCTGATGAGACCAAGATAAACTTATTTGGTTCAGATGGTGTCAAGCGTGTGTGGTGGCAACCAGGTGAGGAGTACAAAGACAAGTGTGTCTTGCCTACAGTCAAGCATGGTGGTGGGAGTGTCATGGTCTGGGGCTGCATGACTGCTGCCGGCACTGGGGAGCTACAGTTCATTGAGGGAACCATGAATGCCAACATGTACTGTGACATACTGAAGCAGAGCATGATCCCCTCCCTTCGGAGACTGGGCCGCAGGGCAGTATTCCAGCATGACAACGACCCCAAACACAGCGGTTTAGACATTAATGGCTGTGTGTTGAGTTATTTTGAGGGGACAGCAAATTTACACTGTTACACAAGCTGTACACTCACTACTTTACATTGTAGCAAAGTGTCATTTCTTCAGTGTTGTCACATGAAAAGATATCATCAAATATTTACAAAAATGTGAGGGGTGTACTCACTTTTGTGAGATACTGTAACACAGAGTGAACAATATCATGTAATATTTATGTAGCCTATTTATTCGAATCATGTAGCCTTCAGACGCAAAAAAAAAAACGTGCGTGTGTGCATGAGAGAGAGTGTTCGCCACAAAGCAGCTATTTTATGTCAAAATGTGTCACAATAGAAAAAATAACTCTACAATTAAATGCCTAAATGTGTGGCCTTTTTTAAAAAAAAAAATCTTAAAATTGAAAGGATGTGGAATTTTCCTTGAATTTTTTTTTATGTATATTGTTATATTTATTTATCCACATTTAAATATCTATTATTGTTGATCTAATCAATCTAAAATGTATTTTATTTAATTTTTGCCCAAATACGTAACTGAAATATGTAACAAGAGACCGAAATAAAATAAGAAATAGCGGTTAAAAACAAAATGTTTATTCATGAAGGCTGTTATGATGGAGCTTGTGTTTTTGTCACGTGTCTGAAGGTGGGCGGTGCCTTTGTAACCAATGGAGACGCACGTCCAGAAACAGCCGCTCGTGCGCGCGCGCTGATTCGCTCGCCCGCCAAGCCCCGCCTCCACCCGGAAGCTGCTGGTCAGCAGACTTGTTTAGTTTGAGGAGCTTCTTCGTTGCTTTCATTAAAACGCGAACAGGCGCCGCTCCGTCCTGTTTTCTCTCTCTTCTCATTTCCCTCTCCTCCGCCATGGATGAAACGAGTCCGCTCGTGTCTCCTCTGCGCGATTCCGCCGACTTCGGTGCTTTCCCCGCAGAGCCGGCGAGTCCCCGGGGCGGATTTGGTGGCGCGCCGGGCACGGTGATCCGCGTCCCGGCGGGGAGTCCCGGACGCAGCCGGGAGAGGCAGCCGCTGTTGGAGCGAGACCGGGACCGGGGTGTTTCTCCGCGGGAACACAGGAACGAGTTTCCGGAGGATCCCGAGTTCAGGGAGATCATCCGCAAGGCGGAGAAAGCCATCGAGGAGGGGCTCTACCCCGAGCGGATCTACCAGGGCTCCAGCGGGAGCTACTTCGTCAAAGACTCTCAAGGGGTGAGGCGTTAGGAAGGGGAAAACACACGTTTATCTTAACCTCTTTAATGAATCACTTCCGGGTCAGCTTTATTTATACGACCTTTTAGGCTTTACAGGTTGCTGCATCACCGTGGCAGTGACGTCACACAGGGTCCCGGATGTCCCAGCTTCACCACGTATTGAATTTTAAAACGTTTTGGAGTTCATCCCATAGTTTGTTAGTTTTATTTTTCTCACTGACAATCTTCTGTGTCATTACTAACCAGTGAGTGTATGATGGATCATCTGTTGTCTAACCTCGTGCAGTGCATTGTGGGATTATTTGTTTACATCTAGTACAAAGGCTAATAATAAGCAGTGGCTACAGTGATCTTTCTGTACAGATAGGAAATACGTAAATATTTAAAGATCTTGAAGGTAGAATGATTTGTGAATTGTGGGCGGGGCTTATAATTGTAGGTTTAAAGAATTCGCTCCGAACTGAACCGAACCGTAGACTACTGCACAGTTCCATACGGTACTTTTATGCACGCAGGTTAGCCAAATGAAGATGTTCGATTCATCTGTTTGTTGATTCTTTTGGATGTATGGTATGTATAAGGAAAAGTGGTGTTGCATGGGCTTCATTTGCATACTGGAACCTGATTGGTTCTTATATTTTATGATGCAATGATGTTCAGTATCAGCTCAACCTTTGCAGTGAAGTTTTTAGGTTTGTGGGATTTTGTGTGTGTCTGTGAGAGAGAGAGAGAGAGAGAGAGAGAGAGAGAGAGACACTCATGTAACACTGGACTTTTTCGTTTGTTCATGTATTGCTCAAAATGATTCTCAAAATGCAATGGAGCCTGGAAGTGATGTTGCTGTAAATTTTATGTTCCTCTAATCGGAAGCCTCAGTTATGTCGTGAAGTCACATGGAGATCATTAGAACCGTCAGTTTACGGTCCTGTGCTGATTAGTGAGGGACACGGAAGTGTTTCTGGGTTCTGAACAGATCGCAGTCTTGGTTTTTCTTCCGTACTCGACGTCGCCGCATGTTTCAGTCTGAGAGGAAGTCTGATGTGACCCAGTTCTCCTTCTCTCATTAGCTGTAAACCCGGTTGCGGGCGTTTATTAGACGTCGAAGCGTTACAGAGGAATGTAAATCGATGTCACGTGCAGCAGGTCGGCCTCGCCATGGAGCGGATCGTTCTGCAAAGAGCTGTTTCCACCTCAGAGATACAAAGCATTCTTCCATAAACTTTGACCCCTGATTGAACTTAACCGAGCAAACAAAGGAAGGAAGAGAGAGTTAATGCATTAGCTTTTATTGACCGGAGCAGTTTCCTGATAAACGGTCGTGTGTCTGACTATTTCACTTCTCTCTTTCACTCCAGACTCAGTCGGGTTCAGGAGCTCTCCACAGTTCTTCTGGGATTCATGTAACGGATGTTCTGGAACTCTCCAGAATTGTCTTGTTCAGTTCTAGAACTCACGAGGTCGAGATTCTGGAAATCGTTGGAATTACTTTTGTTCAGTTTCAGTGCTGGCGTTGTGGAGGTTCTGGAACGATCCTGAATTCTCTTTTGTTCAGCCCGAGGAATTGTGTGGTTGAGGTTCTGGAACTCTTCAGAACTCACGAGGTGAAGGTTCTGGAAGTGTCCAGAATGTCTTTTATTCAGTTCCATAGCTTGTGCTTTGGGGGTTCAAGAACTCTCCAGCGTTCATTTGTTCTGTTCTAGTACACGTTTGGTGGGGTCTCTCAAACTCCAGAATTCTTTTATGCAGTTCTAGAACTCGCACGGTGAATGATCTGGACCTCTCTGGAATTTCTTTGCTCAGTTGTTGAACTCGTGCGTTGCAGATTCTGGAACTGTTCTGAACTTGGTTCAAGAGCTCATGTGCTGAAGGTTCTGGAACTCTGGAATTATTTTTGTTTAGTACCAAACCTCACATGGTGGAGGTTCTAGAGCTGTCTGGAATGTTCTTTTGTTCGGTTCTACTAGAGTGTGTGAATTCCGGTGTTCAGCTCTAGAACTAGAACAAGCGTGCTTTAACGAAAGGCCGCATGAGCTCTCCTGATCTGAGCCTAATTTGAGTTGCGGTGCTTCGGCTAACCGTATTACGTGTGATGTAAAAGGCTCTTGTGTGAGGTTCTGTGTTCGACTGGGATGGAATGTTGTAATAGCTTAGCGGGAAGTGAATGTGTGTGTGTGTGTGTGTGTGTGTGTGTGTGTGTGTGTGTGTGTGTGTGAAATCAGAGTACACTCCTGACAGTTCACTCGGCACCGCTAATCTCATTTATTCCCTAAATCTGATTGTTCGTCTCCGTGACCGCTCTGCAAGTGACCAGATCGGATTTGTTCGGACTGTAGTCACGTGTGCTCGCATGCCTGCGCTGGTTGTCATAGTAACAGTAACAGTAATGGGATGGCAGGCGAAAGTGATGTAGAACACGGGATCTTTAAACGCTACAGTAGTTTAGGAAAGCGGAGATGTTGTGAAAGTGCGGATAATGTTGAAATAGTTCTGTAAATTTCGTTGTGTCGTGGATCTGTAACGTGTTCAGCGGAACGTCTGTGCTTTATGTTCTCTGTTGTTCAGCAGATCTCTGATGGCATGACAAAACCCGCACCTGAAATCTGACAAAGAATCAAATAAAAGGGGGCAGAAAACTTTCTCTGCTCAAAACACACACCAGAAAAACTGTAAACATGCTTCTGAACATTGTTTTATACCAAAAAAACTTCAACGATAAACTGACCCGAGAATCTGACATTCTACCCAACTGTATAATGGAGGCTAATATCCAATCAGCTTCCTGTTGCTATGCGGGTTTCGTTTGCCCAGTGATTCTATTGGTTGATGGTTGACAGGCTTTCTCTGATTGGCCGAAATATGAAACTTGCAGCTGATTGGTGCTGTAGGAATCCTGAAATAACCACAATGCCTCTGTCTCTGTCTCTCTGTGTCTCTCTGTCTGTCTCTCTGTTTTTCTGTTTGTCTCTCTGTCTGTCTCTCTGTTTCTCTGCCTGTCTGTCTCTCTGTCCGTCTCTCTGTTTCTCTGCCTGTCTGTCTCCCTGTCTGTCTCCCTGTCTGTCTGTCTCTGTCGGTCTCTCTCTGTTTTTCTGTCTGTCTCTCTCTCTCTGTCTCTCTGTTTCTCTGCCTGTCTCTCTGTTTCTCTGCCTGTCTCTCTCTGTCTGTCTCTCTCTCTGTCTGTCTCTCTCTCTGTTTCTGTGTCTATCTCTCACTTTTTCTCTGTCAGTCTGTCTCCATCTCTTTCTGTCTGTCTGTCTGTATTTGTCTCCCTTTCTCTGTCTCTCTCTTTCTCCATCTCTCTCTCTCTGTCTCTTTCTTTCTTTCTTTCCTTCTTTCTTTCCTTCTTTCTCTCTTTCTCCCTCCTATTCTTAAATGGTGGAAAAAGATTTAGCCTCTTTGAGAAATCAGAGTGTCATGTGGTCAGTGACTAATCCCAAACCACGGTGTTGCAATTAGCTCGCACTGAATCATGGAAAGACCCGGAGATGGAGTTTTCACTCGTGCTGTAGAGACGTTTCTGGAACCTGTTGCAATATTCACATTGGGCTTTTCATATTTTCGCAATAACACGGTATGCATCACGGACGACCGACGAAACACTTGGTACAAAACTATCAGTCCAGTCAGCTACTAGTTCATGTGGTATCAGAAATCTCTATCACATGACCACATGACTGGGTCCTTAGTAGAAGTGATTAGATTAGAGTGGTTAGTGTCAGTTCCAGAGGCGCCACGTCGTGTATGTGCCCTAAACCCCGCCCACAATCACGTGACGCTCGTGGACGTGGGGCTTATGTTTGGTAAATTGTCTCGCTGGTCTTGAGGGTAACAGTTAATGAGCTCGGGTTGTTTTTGAACCTCTCCTGATCGTGTGTGTGTGTGTGTGCACCAAATTTCCAACCAATCAGAACGGAGGACATGGTTCCAGCCACCCGTCTGTAAAGGAGAGTATTACCGGTTCTCGCGTTATCAGACAACAAATAGCACGTGTACTGCAGCAGGTCTGGCAGCACAGAATCGCTCCAGATTCTTGGATCAGGGAATTTTGTGGGGGGTTTTTTTAAGAAGGGAATCATTTTAATCTTTTGGATTGAGTTCAGGAAAAAAAAAAAGACATGACGTGTACAAGACACACCTTTCTTTAAAGGAGAAGTGAAAGTAAAAAGGAAGTAAAAGCACCACTGCAAAAGACTTCATTGTAGATGTTTTGTAGACGTTATTGTAGAATTGACTTCACTTACGTGCTTGTTTGTGGGGCGCAGAAGATCATCGGCGTGTTCAAGCCGAAGAACGAGGAACCGTACGGTCAGCTGAACCCCAAGTGGACCAAGTGGCTGCAGAAGCTGTGCTGTCCCTGCTGCTTTGGCCGAGACTGCCTCGTCCTCAACCAGGGCTACCTGTCTGAGGCTGGAGCTAGCCTAGTGGACCAGAAACTGGAGCTCAACATCGTGCCAAGGACCAGGGTCAGACACACACACACACACACACACACACACACACCACTATATATTTAATCAAATCAAACACACAATTCATTTAAGAGCCGGACATCACTAATACACACACATACAGAGAGCACGTGCTCAGACTGAGAGCATATGTGTGTGTGTGTGTGTGTGTGTGTGTGTGTGTGCACATGCTCTTGTGAAACCAGAGCATGGTAAATGGAACTAGGTCCTGTAGGGGGGTGGTTAAATGGTTTATCTCTTCAGTCAGCTTTTTACACTTCCTATTGATGGTATCAGAATAAGTGCTCTCTCTCTCACGCTCACACACACACCATGTGCAGGTGTGCAGAACACACTCATGTACACATGTCTCCAGTGGTCTGTGTGTGTGTGTGTGTGTGTATATGTGTATATATATATGTATCATATATATATATATATATATATACCTACACAGACTATCAGTAGGTGTACTCCGGTAGTGTACTTGTACACACACATTCACGCTAAGGTGTGTGTGTGTGTGTGTGTGTGTATGTATGTGTATGTGTGTCAGGTGGTGTACTTGTCGAGTGAGACGTTTAACTACAGTGCCATAGACAGGGTGAAGTCTCGGGGGAAGCGACTCGCTCTGGAGAAAGTGCCAAAAGTGGGGCAGCGCTTCCACAGGATCGGCCTGCCGCCTAAGGTAAGCCTCTCTCTCTCTCTCTCTCTCACACACTCACACACACACACACACACACACACACACACACACACACACATAGTGTCTCCTGCTGGAAGGGAGAAAACTCTTTCACGCACGTTTAATGGTCTCTGGTGGTTTTGCCCCTCCAGGTTGGCTCCTTCCAGCTTTTCGTAGACGGTTATAAAGACGCGGATTTCTGGCTGCGGCGGTTCGAGACCGAGCCGTTACCCGAAAACAACAACCGGCAGCTCCAGCTCCAGTTCGAGAGACTCGTGGTGCTGGATTACATCATCAGGAACACGGGTAACTACAGCAGCTGTACTGTAAATAATAACGGATAAATATTTATTCATCACACTTGATCTGTCCACACTCTTCCACTTCTTCAGATAATTACATGAGTCTGGATTCATTGATTGATTGATTTATTTATTTATTTATTTAAGTGCTCTTTGTTTTCATGTAGAAACCGGAGTCTGCCCAGCAGTCCTGTATCTGAATAGCATTTGCATGTCATAAACCGCAATGTCGCCCCATTTGCATATCATCTACACGGCACACATCCGCATGCACATTTTTACATCAAACACAGATGTGTGCGTGCTCCTGTTCACAGACTTGGTTACACGTGGTTGTCGAATAAGAGCATGTGAATATTGTACTAAACCCTGTACGCTGTAACAGGTGTGTTGTCTGTAATCCTGCAGATCGAGGCAACGACAACTGGCTCATAAAGTACGACTGCCCCATGGACACATCAGGGAACAGGGTGAAGATTTTTCTTTCCTGTTTAACGCGGACATTTTAAATAACATGTTTGTTATTGACGTAAATTTTGAATGGGGTGTCTCTCTCTCTCTCTCTCTCTCTCCCCCCTATAGGACAGTGACTGGGTGGTGGTGAAGGACCCCATCATTAAAATAGCAGCCATTGATAACGGCCTGGGGTTTCCCCTTAAACACCCAGATTCCTGGAGAGCCTGTAAACCAAATCAGCATTCACCACATGCATCACACCTCACTGACTAATCACACACATACACGCTGATTAATTGCACATGACCACACTGACTAATCGAACACTGACTAATCACATACATGCTGACTAATCCCACACCGAATAATCACGTACATCCATACGTGCTGACTAATCCCACACTGAATAATCACGTACGTCCATACGTGCTGACTAATCCCACACTGAATAATCACGTACGTCCATACGTGCTGACTAATCCCACACTGAATAATCACGTACGTCCAAACGTGCTGACTAATCCCACACTGAATAATCACGTACGTCCATACGTGCTGACTAATCCCACACTGAATAATCACGTACGTCCAAACGTGCTGACTAATCCCACACTGAATAATCACGTACGTCCATACGTGCTGACTAATCCCACACTGAATAATCACGTACGTCCAAACGTGCTGACTAATCCCACACTGAATAATCACGTACGTCCATACGTGCTGACTAATCCCACACTGAATAATCACGTACGTCCATACGTGCTGACTAATCCCACACTGAATAATCACGTACGTCCAAACGTGCTGACTAATCCCACACTGAATAATCACGTACGTCCATACGTGCTGACTAAGCCCACACTGAATAATCACATACATCCAAACGTGCTGACTAATCCCACACTGAATAATCACATGCAGACATGCTGACTAATCCCACACTGAATAATCACATGCATACATGCTGACTAATCCCACACATCCACACACAGTATTTTACAGGACACACACAATATTTCTAATAAGTCTGAGAGTAGACTCTAAGTCTAAGAGTTCTGATTGTAATCCCTGTCGCAGTAACGGGACTTCTTTGAAACGCATTTTTAGTTTTTAAAAGCTCTCTGCTTTTTGCCGCACAGTTTTACTTTTTCAAATGTAAAATTCCAGCAAAAGCACATCACAGAAGGTTCTGTCTGTATTTCCTGTTCGGTGTAGACCCGTTCTACTGGGCGTGGCTGGCTCAGGCGAAGGTTCCGTTCTCTCTGGAGATCAAAGAGCTCGTCCTGCCCAAACTGCTCGACCCCAACTTCATCAAAGACCTGGAGGAGGACCTGTACGAGCTCTTCAAGGTGAGACGACTCTAAACACACACGACACTCGCTCCGTTGATGAAACACAAACACTGATCACCAGTAAGAGGCGCACCGAGCTACCGAGTGCAAAATTGGGGAGACTTTTCTAATTTTATGCAAATGAGTTCTGACATGATGAAGCAACAAATCGGAAGCTCCGGAATGGATGGTCTGGTTACGGGTTGCGCGATGTGCTCGTTTCTACACGCCTGATTGCCTGGTAATGACCAGGTGTGCAAGTCGAGCTGTAGCGGTTAGCAGTTTGATGCCCAGCGACGTTAAAAACACACTGACGAGCTCTGTTTCTCTTTATGACCTTCTGCCGTCGTCGTGATTGTTGTCATGATCTGTGTCTCACATCAAATCAGCCTAGAATAGTGCAGCGGTATGCGATCTGAGAAGGTTTTTGTGTTTAGTCAATCGTGGACACAGTGACGCGCGGTGTGCAAATGACTGCAGGAGGATACGTGTGGCGGCCATCTTGCGTACGCGTAGTTAACAGCAAGTATAAATCAGCCTTCAGGCTACATACCGCTAATCTGATTCATTTAAAACACATCATCTCAAATAATAAATGAATGAATACTATTCGTTTAGTCTATTAATATATTAGACATTCAAATTTCACTGTTAGTGTTGGCAAGCATGCTATTGCTTTTACCCACATTAACCTGTGTGTGTGTGTGTGTGTGTGTGTGTGTGTGTGTGTACTGCAGAAAGATCCAGGTTTTGACAGAGGCCAGTTCCACAAACAGCTCTCAGTAATGAGAGGACAGGTCAGTCATGCTCTCTATTTCTGTCTCTCTCTCTCTCTTTATCCATTTGTCTCTCTCTCCGTGTCTCGCTCCCTCTCTTTATCCATCTGTCTCTCTCCCTCTCTTTATCCATCTGTCTCTCTCTCGCTGTCTTGCTCCCTCTTTATCCATCTGTCTCTCTCTGTCTCTCTCCCTCTCTTTATCCATCTGTCTCTCTCTCTCTGTCTCTCTCCCTCTCTTTATCCATCTGTCTTTCTCTCTCTGTTTCTCTTTATCCATCTGTCTCTCTCTCTGTCTCTCTCCCTCTCTTTATCCATCTGTCTCTCTCTCCCTGTCTCTCTCCCTCTCTTTATCTGTCTGTCGTCCTCTCTCCCTCTCTTTATCTATCTGTCTGTCTCTCTCTCTGTGTGTCTCTCTCCCTCTCTTTATCCATCTGTCTCTCTGTCTATCCATCTGTCTCTCTCTCAGTCTGTGTTTGTGTGAGTGTCTGTGGGTTTTGGCTCAGGTTGGAGAGCGTGTTGTTATCTGACTCAGGGGATGAGTTTCTGTGGACAGGTGATTAGTGAGAGCTCTGTACTGTAGGGATTCGGGTCGGACCGGGTTCGATGGAGCTGGGATTCTGCAGCTCTCTTTATTTTTTAAACGGAGGGGGGAAATCCCGAGCTCTTGCGCTCCAAAAAGTCGACAGTATTTTCTCATGTGCTTTCATGTAAACGTGAAGGGTCGTGCTGTAGCATGTTTCTGGTTCCCTCTCAGATCCTGAACCTGACCCAGGCCCTGAAGGACGGCAGATCGCCCCTGCAGCTGGTACAGATGCCCCCCGTGACCGTGGAGACGGCTCGGGCGCCGCAGCGTGCCAACAGCGAGTCCTACACCCAGAGTTTCCAGAGCAGACGGCCGTTTTTCACGTGGTGGTGATGCGTGCCGGTGGGCGTGGCTAACCCGAGATGTGCTGCTCTTCCTCGTGAACTGTATTTGGGAAGGAACTGAACAGAGACCGTGCTTGAATGAAAGAAGCAGAAAGACCGCTTCCTTTTAGCCTTCACCCCCTTCTCCCTCCCCCGAATCAAATCCGTGATTCCTCCTCTTTAAAGAGGACCGTTACCTTAATAAAGGTACACTGACCTGCCACACTGTCTGCACAGTTACGCGCGCGCACACACACGCGGTGTTTTACTGTAATCACACCGGCGATGGACGTGCGCATATCCCTGCAGCGCTCTCCCTCACCTGCACTGTCGCCCTCTGGCTGTGTGGAGGACGAACTGCATGTCCATAACAACTTAACCTAATAGTGTGACTAAACTGACAACAAAACGTGCCACAGATCCTTCTCTGTAGAGCTTCTCTTGTGCTCTCTCTCTCTCTCTCTCGCCTTCCTTTTTTTTGTTTTAACATCTTCGCAAACTTCTGGAATGGTGCATACTTCTGCCTTGCCTATGTTTTATTTTACTTTATGTATTTTTCCCTATATCACGCGCATGCGGCTGTCTGATCTCAACTGAGCATGTGCAGAAACACTGGAATGCTCCCCATCCCCCCCCCAATTGTTTCTGAAAAGCAGACATTTTTTTTAATTAACGACGTATTTACTTCAGCGAGATGAAGAAACTGACTGTAAAATGTCATGGCGATGCACTGTATAAATTTGTATGTAATGTAATTTAGCAAGAAAATATAAGCTACAACAGGACCAGGAAATGTTTCTGGAAGCTTCCTTTGTTTGTTTGTTTGTTTGTTTGTTTTTAATAGCAGATTCATTCATCACAAATTCACAACTTGACACAAAAATACAACAAACAATTACACTGCATGTAGTGAAGGTAGAAATACATCTTTTTAAATAAAATAAAAAAAACAATCCAGGCGTTATAATATATTGTTACGTTTATAAATGTAAGAATACGGCTACGTCGACGACCAGAAATCCTGGTTTTAAAATATAAAAACAAGTCTCGCTTTTCTAACGGTACTACTGTAATATCAGACGTGTGCTGTGTTTTCCGGACTATAAGTCATGCGGTAAATTTACTATACGTCAGAGATCGCTTTACGTCCCCCTGGTGGTGTAGTGCAGTAATGTTTTTGTCCTGTTAGTGTCGCTGTAATTTGATTCGCTACAGCTCTGATCTTAATATATAACGGTCTGAAAACAATAGCGGACCAAATACGTAGCCTTGACGAATACCCATAATGCATTAGTGTCTAAAACACATTCCCTCAAATCCTGTTGTTTGATTGTGCAAACTACCGTAATCCCTGGAGTAATGTAGCTACTGTAAATACTCCAAAAAATGGGCATAATAGAATTATATAACATAGTTTCTCTTAATTAATAATAATAATAATAATAATAATAATAATAATAATAATAATAATAATAAAGCTACATTTGGCAATCTTGAGTTCTTTGTCTCAACTGATGCAACCATTAACCTCCTGAAGACCTCCCGAAGAACCCTTTTTTTTTTTTTCTAAAACGTCTGGAAAATACAGCCAGCTACATTTGCTATTAGAATTTCTTTCACTTTTTTTTTATTTCGATCCACAACGGAGGAGAAAAAAAAACTAAAGTAAAGCTAGATATTACTTCTACACTACTCTAATGTCGCATATCATCATCATCATCATCGAGTCTATTGATTTACTCTCTATCTCGGTGCACACTATAAAAAGTGATCAACACTGTAATGTGGAAGAATGCGTGATTGCTCTTCGATGCATATTCTTCATCATCATCATGTTCCGAATGTTGGAGTGTATATTGCTAACGTGCTACAGAAGATGACGACGTTTAACTCAAGTACTACCAGGCGCTCCAGCTCCGACTACACGTCCAGGCCGAGCCCGGTGAAGCCGTCCCTCCACCGAGCGATGCTCTTGTCGCTGGTCCGAGGTGGGCTGGATTTTTTTTTTTTTTTTTTAATCCCTGAAAATATCAACCTCGAGCCCTCGGTGTTTATTTAAATAGCGTATTTGGAGTATTACACTGGTTAGCATGTGCTGATAGCAGAGCTGCACTAAGTGTTGTGTACAACAACAATAATAATAATAATAATAATAATAATATGGAACCAAAACACATTTTCAGGTTGTTAGGGGTCCAAGCACCGAGGTGCAGGAATTACATTGGTTTTGCTACAATTTGCTTATTTTTCTTTGAGAAGCATTTTAAATTATAAAGCGTCTTTAGTTTGGGCTTCATCTTCACTACGCACCACTGCCCTGTAGTGTACTGCTTTAACATGAATACGGTATATATGGTATAAGCGATTACCAGCACATGCCCGATAGTGTTAGATTAATTAGTGTTAATTAATGCAGTGAGGTTTTTAGGACTGTAGTGAATGTGTTTGTTGCAGCAACGTGACGAGTAATTTAGCAGTAAACAGCTCTGTAGTGTCTCTCCATCATAGTGTTCATCACGTTTCGGCTCCTTAATGGTGGGCTCGTGTTTAGTGTCGCAGCTACTTTGTGTCGGTTATGCAGTTATCTAGTTTTCGGTGTCGGTGTCGTATTCGGTGCAGGTAGCGTTCCGGATCTTTCTCGTCCCGGCTCCGAGTCGCCCAGACGTCTTCGTCGTCCGCCGGGTCACATGACTTGGCCTGCCCCCCGCAGGCTCCCCGAGCCGTGACGTCGTCGTCGGCCGTGACCTCGGATGGCGTCCGCTCGTTCGTTCTGGAAAATCATGGACGAGAGCAAGAAGGTAGCAGAAGTCAGTTTTGTTTTGAGTCCATTAGGGGTCCAAGCACTAAAGGTGCTGGAAGACAAATGGTTTTGTTTTCACTTAAAACTGTTTTACATTTAACATTCACTCTGACAACCAGGCATCAGGTCAGAGAGTGAGATTTTATTGCTTTGTTTGTAAAACCCTTCTAGAACAACCACCACACGTGTCTCTGACCTGCTGTGCCCAAACGCCCGGACCCCTCTGTTCGTCTCGGCTCGGATCCCGCTGCGGTTCCTCGCTCTCACCCGGAGCCCCACCAGTGCCCGCGCCAGCCCTTCATCCTCCTCCTCCTCCTCGACCTCGTCTCCGTCCCCGTCCTCCTCGTCTCCTTCGGCCCTTCTCCGGTTCCTCCACACCTGTCTGGCTTTCTGCTCGGCGTCTGGCTCCCCCGCCGAGTGGAAGAGGCGCCTGAGCTGCCGAAGGTTCACACCCTGGAAGATGTTGGCCGAGCCGGACTTGCGCGTGCGACGCTCGGACGCCGTGGCGGTCCGGCAGAACGTGGGCTGGGGCGCTCCGGGCAGCACTGCAGCAGCGCTGACACCGACCTCCTCCATAGGCAGCTCTGAGGGTCAAAGCGTTAAAGACGGGGCTTGAATAAAGATTTTTAGGTAAGAGGAGTTCTCTATAGAAGGCAGTGGAAGGTTGCAAGCTGGCGTTGGATCTTCAAGCGAGACTCTGGTATAGTAAATGACATGACGACAAAGCTGAACCTTATGTTAACATTAAATCAGTGACAGTTCGTTTCGTTTGTAATTTTGTGCAGTTCGAGGAAGTAATACCCGAAGCACAACATTGCGTTTTCACTGTTTTTACTGACACGGTGTCGTGCTTGACCCGACTTGAGACTCGTAACCAATCAGCAGCAAACAGTTCTGGAAGCATCGCCCCTGAATACTGTTATTTCTTGTTGCTGATCTTAAAACAAAACAAAAACCCACTCAACTGGAACCTTTGGTACGGAACCAGCAACCCACCAGGACAAACACAACTCCAGTTTTCAAAAGGTGCCAAAGGTTCCTGGTACTTTATCACTGCATAAAGTGTGACTAAAAGTCAACGCAAGCACACTGTTCCGAAGAAGTCACAACAAAGCGGTGTTACGCAATCACTATTTAAGCAGCTTTCGATTATCTGATCACGGCTATGGCGGGATGGTTAAGATTCCCAGCACCAAACTGTGTCGTAGAAACGTACCGTCAATCCCGGGAGTATTACAGCTACCGTAAACACGCTAACAAACGAGGAGGTTAAAATACGGGTCAGGGTCTAAATCACTGCATCTGCAGGAATGTTCCGTTACCTTCCAGAAAGCTGGAGTTTCTAAAAGCCTGAACACACTGCAGAGGTTGTTTACACGCAAAGAGCGTGCGTTATCTGATCTCTCGGTATATCCTGCGAAACAGAACTGTCAGTGTTCACCGCAAAATGATGTTACCTCGAGTTTTCACTTTAAGAACTGAAGTAAATCCTGGGGTGTGTCCCAAACCACACTAACAGTACATCAAAACAGTACACGACCAAACTGTATGCACTTTAGGACCTAGTCATAGTCGGATTATTACTCATGTTTTCACCACACACAGCGATGACGACTGAGCTAGAGATCAGGAAGAAAAACAATGGAGTGGGTCTTTAATGTACAGCTCATATTACAGGAAAATTACAGGAATTTACACTGAACTTGCATTATTAAGATTTCTTTTTTTCATTAAAACACTTTTTCTCTTCCCTTATCAGGAATATTAATTCATTCTAAACTAGACTATATGCTGTCTGAGGATATTATATATATGTATATATATATATATTTAAGACTATAGATTTAAATATATAATCATCCTAGTGCAGGAAACCGTTATGGAGCTACGCAGTGACGTCACGGAGAAATATTTGATTATTCTGTTTTGTTTTGTTTTATTTTTAAATCACATTAATGCATATACCTGGGCAAATATATCTCGCGAATAAACCTACAGCAAATATTATTTGAGAAAAAATAATAAATCCTAACTCCAACTTCTTTTGCAAACGTCACGCCGCTGCGTGATGACGTCACGCCGACGCACAACGGACTGCAGTCGCTGCTGCTCTAGTGCGTTAGCAAAAAAGAAACCAAGATCTGAGATGAGATAAGAAACGCGCTGGCTAAACGACAAAAGAAACCATTAGGCAACAATGACATCATTAAGTGACGGATTTAATATTGATCAGAGATTTTTTTTTTTTAAATAATAATAAATAATTATCTGTATTGCTGCACTGACCCTGGCAGACGGCACGTGCGCAGCTCTGCGCTATTATTAGATCTCCAGTAACCTCCACTTGCACTTTATTACTGTTGATAAATTACGCGTAATAAAAGGGAGACAATTAAACAATGTTTAGCGCGCGCGCACACACACACACAAACGTGACAAATTATGTCATGGCACGTTGTCACGTGTTTTTGTACATAATTGCAGGATTATTTTTGTAAATAATTGCATCGTATATTGAAATACAAGTGTTTTTTTTAAGGTCTCTGAAAAACTTTATGGAGAATTAAAAAATAAAAAAAGAGGTAAATGAGTGCAGCAACGCAGAAGAGAAAAGTAAACACAGACCGTTTAGTGTCCCGAGCGGTGATTTCTATCCTCTTAACCCCTGCGGTATCATCCGGAAACGCCTGGATATTTACAATCCTCTGTATCAGTGAGTTTGAGAGTGATTAAACTCAGTGTGTGTGTGTGTGTGTGTGTGGTTTAGTGTTTCTCGGTCCTGTATGTCAGCGGATCAGGATTCTTTTTTTCACGCCACAGTGCTTCCGCTTACGTTCAGCGACGCGCAGCGCCAATCACAGCGCTCGGGTAAGTATTAATCCCGCCTACCTGTTCCATTTCTGACCAATCACAACGCAGCTCTCGGTGCGCGTTAGTGTACTGCGAAGGAGGGGAAAAAAAACAAAGGTGTCATTTTCATTGACGTCAGTGGCGCGCGGAGTCGACACAGAGAGGCATGTTTCACAGGGGAAGAGAGATGAACTTCGGAACCGTTTGCAGATCTTTTATAAAGCCATAAACATTGTGCAAGGGAATATTATTTAAAGTACGGCTTCTTAAAGTAACTCTTGACCATGTCCTTCAACTGAGCTAAAAGTCTTTTGCTATCAGTAAAAAATAAATAAATATATATATATATATATATATATATATATATATATATATATATATATATATATATATATATATATAATCTGTAGAATAATAAACCGTTTTAATGTGTTTTTAAAAAATATCCAAACAATTAAAAAGAATAAAAAATGACCTAAAAACATCTCTACATCTTGAAATGTATTGAAATGTCAGTAGTTGTGAATATGCATGGTATGCAGATTTAGAATTAATTAAAATTAATTAAAAGTTTCAAGGTTACCCTACACAGCGTTGTGGGAGCCCACGGGACTCGCGGCACAGAGCGGGGGACACCGCCGGTGCCAGTCTATCACAGAGCACAATCACAGAACAGAATATTTAGACATGCCAATTAGCCTACAGAGCATGTCTTTGGACTGGGGGAGGAAACCCCCCAAACATGCAGACTCCACTCACACACAGGGCAGAGGTGGGAATCAAACCCCCAACCCTGGAGGTGTGAGGCAAACGTGCTAACCCTAAATATAGAATATTTGATATTTATAGTTAAGAGAAGGTCTAGAAGCACCTCTAGGTGGTGATCCAGTGGTGTCAGTGTAAATCTTATGAACGCCACTCGTGCTGGTTGTGAGTCAGCAGGTCATGATCTCATGATTGCATTAACTCGGGGATCATTAACGATTTAATCATTAATCACGTTGTTTTAGAAAAGGAAACCTACAGAATAGGAACATGTGATTCAGTGAGTGTCACTGATCAGCTGAGGAAGTCATCACACGACCATTTTCCACACAACTCTGTCGAATAGGACACCAAAGAGCCTGTAAAAATAAGAAGCTTGTAAGCTTTTTGTTACTAATAAATAAAATTGGGGTCTAACATTTTCCACTAGATACAATATGTAGAAGAATAAAAAAAACAAAGGTTAAATTATAAGGCATTACTACTACTACTACTAATAATAATAATAATAATGATAATAATAATAACAGCAATATTTAGAATCTTTTCAATAAAATTATCATCAATTTTGTTTTCTAAATTAAAAAAAGATGACTCTTTTTTATATTCATTGAGCCCCCCCCCATTCCTGCCCATGTACACAAAGCTCCGCCCACAGAACACAAGGAGGTTCAACAAGGACTTCATCACTTTCAAGCGTATTTGGACATTCGGCTGCTTGAAGGCCAAGTTAGTCTATAAGCTCACAAACTCTATACGCACACAAAATATAAGCTCACAGCGATTTATGAGACTGTTTAGAGGTGCGC
This sequence comes from Ictalurus furcatus, assembly GCF_023375685.1. Taxonomy (NCBI): domain Eukaryota; kingdom Metazoa; phylum Chordata; class Actinopteri; order Siluriformes; family Ictaluridae; genus Ictalurus; species Ictalurus furcatus. The sequence continues at coordinate 18,062,724 of NC_071280.1, forward strand.
TTGTTGTTCTTTTTCCTTTATAATAAAAAAAATACATATCTGTGTCAACATGTAAAGCCAGTCAGTCAAACAGCTCAAGGCTTTATACCGATTGTGTTTACAGACCTGTCCAGGACTGTGAACACGAGCAAGGGAGCAACATTGCTAATTCTCATTTGACTGTGTTTCTTGTTGTTAGGTTTTATCAAAGCACAGAGTGATTTTTGTTCTACACAGGAGAATTATCCGGCTGTGCTGGGTGCTTGCTAATTTCAAGTTCAAGTTCAAGATTTATTTGTCATGTGCACAAAATGTCAGGGACAGTTGTGCATTGAAATGCTTGTTGTGAGGCTCAAGTACTCGACAGCTGTGCAATACAATATATATATATATATATATATATATATATATATATATATATATATATATATATATATATATATACATCAGAAGATAAAGGGGGAAGGAGAATTATTTACAAATCTGATAATCATCCATCCATTTTCTATACTGCTTATCCTACAGGGTCACAGGGAAACCTGGAGCCTATCACAGGAAGCATGGGGCACTAGGCAGGGTACACCCTGGACAGGGTACCAATCCATCACAGGGCACAATCACATACACACTCACACACCCATTCATACACTACGGACACTTTGGACACGCCAATCAGCCTACCATGCATGTCTTTGGACTGGGGGAGGAAACCGGAGTACCTGGAGGAAACCCCCGCAGCACGGGGAGAACATGCAAACTCCGCACACACAGGGCCACGGTGGGAATCGAACCCCCGACCCTGGAGGTGTGAGGCAAAAGTTTGGCATGTCCAAATTTTCCATGGTGTGTGAGTGTGTATGTGATTGTGCCCTGCAATGGATTGGCACCCTGATTGTACCTCGCCTTGTGCCCAATGCTCCCTGGGATAGGATCCCCACTACCCTGAAGGATAAGTGGTGTAGAAAATGGATGGATGTTATACCCCGTGGATATTTTCCCACATTATTTGTACTTGCAAATAAATGAAAACTATCGACTATTACACCTTTAAATCTGCACATGCTAGGACCTTTGTCATTAATGACAAATTAATTTAAACAATGGGTCATCCAGTATCCAGTCTGGAAAACATCTACACGAAAAGCGAAAAGCTGGAAAAATCGATCCAGGGTCAAATCGATGCGATCGGTGTTCGCCTGTGTGGTCTGAGCGAAGCTCTCATCCGGGTCTCTGCGATTGACACGTCATCCTGCGCGACACGGAAGTAAGTGATTTTGGCACTCCGGAATGAACCATTGTTTACTCCGGACATTAAGTGGATTGATGTAAATTTTAAAACCTCGTCGGAGAATTTTGGATGGCGGTAGAATCGTTAATCTCTCACACAGTTCTCTGGGAAGCGTGAAAACACAAAGAAAGGTAAATAAACATAAACAGCATCGTCGAGGATGCTAGGATGGTGCTATCTAAGCTAATAATAGGAACTGACTACTTATAGAAATGTCAAACTAGCGAGCGTATTATTATTATTATTATTATTATTATTATTGTTGTTGTTGTTGTTGTTATTTCGCTTTGATAATTGGGTCAGAGTTTTTACGGAATATTTGGGGTTGCCAAGGTCCAACAAAACAGTGGAGCTGTATTATGGAACAGTAAATATTCAGAGATGAGCAGATGGATTCAAACAAACAAACATATTCATATAGATATTCATATAGATATTCATATAGATATTCATATAGACTGCGATGTACTGTCATTGTTTTGTTAAACAGAGCTGGACTGCCTGTACCCCCCCCCCCACCCCCCACCCCTTGGATATTTTGCACGTCTGGACAAAATGTCAATAATTTAACTATCCAAACTTTTCCAAAAATCAAGTGACAGGGTCCATGAGGTCTACATCATATAATTGTATAGATACCTTAGAAACACTGTCTGGTTCAGGGCAGATTCATATTTCACACGGGTTAATTCCTAATGGACTAAAACCTGATTACACAGCCCTACAGAAGGGGTACAGTAACGGTGTAAGTCTCTGACGAAGTCGTCACATGACTGTGTTTCCACAAAACCCTGTCACATGACCTTCCCAAAGTGACTAACACATTATGCTGTATCTGTGTGTGTGTGTGTGATCCTGATGTGTAAAACCGTTTGAACAGCGTTGTGTGCAGCTGTCCACTGGGAGAACTGTGACGGAGTACGATGATGCAGACGGGCATTCAGGAGACTCCGCCCACCGCAGGGGAGCGAACAGAGCCGAGCCGGATGCTCAGTAAAGACACGTCGTCCCTGGACAGCACATCTGACCTGGGAGGCCCTCGTGCTGTGACCTTTGACCTCTTTGATATGGTGGTCTCTTATAAGCGGATGGCCATCTTTCTGGAACCGGTTACTGATGTGGCGGACGTGCTGCGATACGTACTCGGGTGGGTTAATAATGAGTTATTTTGGATAGAGAACTGAGTCATGGATGACTTATGCTAAAGTTTTCAGTGTGTGTGTGTGTGTAGGTGGAGAATGCCTTTGTGTTCTCTCTTCTGCTGCATCCTACTGAACATCCTCTTCATCACATTGAGTGAAGGTGAGAGACAAAAAGACACCATTAATTAAGTAGCCACACCTTCTTCCTTGTGATTGACACACCGAGGCCACACCTTCTTCCTTGTGACTGACACACCGAGGCCACGCCTTCTTCCTTGTGACTGACACACTGAGGCCACGCCTTCTTCCTTGTGACTGACACACCGAGGCCACGCCTTCACCAGGATTGACAGATACATAACATACTGTTAGGATGTATAAATATTGCTCCTTGTCTTGTTCTTCTCTTCCTAGTGGCCTGGTTCTCTCTCGGCCTGTTGGCGGTCTCTGTCCCTGCTGTGCTGGGTTACCTTGGTGACCGTTGCCTGGGCGATACCAGCGATACGGTCTTGGAGAAAAAGAGACACTACGCTGTGCAGCGCAGAGAACTGCAGACCGTCCACATGAGCCGCCAGGAAGCCATGATGGAGGTTAAGGGCCTGTGAGTAGCCATCTTAGTGAGGTTAAAGCTGTCAGGGAGCAGCCATCTTAGTGAGGTTAAAGCTGTCAGGGAGCAGCCATCTTAGTGAGGTTAAAGCTGTCAGGGAGCAGCCATCTTAGTGAGGTTAAAGCTGTCAGGGAGCAGCCATCTTAGTGAGGTTAAAGCTGTCAGGGAGCAGCCATCTTAGTGAGGTCAGGAACTTCAGCCAGGTCCAGTTCTTATTTACTATCAGAGCCCTAAGTGAGAAGCCATCTTTCTGAAGGCAGTGCCAAGAATGAGCAGCCATCTTGCTGAGGTCAAAGCCACTGTGAAGCAGTCATGCTGGTGAGGTGAAAGTGTAATGAGCATTTTTAAGATTAAGATTAGAAGTGTTAGATAAACCATTCCAGTGCACTCAGAGTTGTGAGTGAGCAGCCATGATGGTGTTAATCAGAAAGATGCAGAATCTGTGTGTGTGTGTGTGTGTGTGTGTGTGTGTGTGTGTGTGTTGCAGATTAAAGCAGTTAGATGAGTTCCTGACTCAGGCATGTGTGTACGCAGAGTCTGTGTATAAGATAGTGTACTGGGAGAGTCAC
>NC_071280.1:18068808-18116308 GCF_023375685.1 Ictalurus furcatus
CTCTGCATCATGGCCGGTGAAAGCGTGTGAGCGTCCCTGGGTGAGGTAAAGTCCTCCAGAATATAAGACACACTTGCTACATTACATACACGCTTCTCATTCTTGCGTTGGTGTAATTATTCTGTGCTAATTTATTAGTGTGTTGAAAGCAGTTTCGCTCTTCCAGCACTAATGGATCAAGCTAAACTACATGACACACCAGTAGGAGGCGCTGGAGTGCTGGTTTAGAAACAGTACTACAACCTTTATATATTATAATATACTTCTGCTGCTGAGTTAAATACCGCAGTGCCATAGGAGTCATTTCTTCTTCTGAGCAGAATGAAGTTAGAGGAGGTGTGTCTTATACTCCGGAGTGTCTTATAGTACAGAAAATATGGTAATGTGTGTCTCTCTCTCTCTCTCTCTCTCTATTGGCTGTAGGACGATGAAGACATGGTGGGCGGAGCTGATTATGACTCGGTGTCTGATAACGGTTTGTTGAGCAGGAATGAGCCGATACGCAGCCGAGTGTCCAAACTCACTGAGAAGCTTCGCAAGCGCGTGCCCACTAACACCCCAGGTCAGAGACTCCTTCACACCTTCATGCACTCGCTCACACGTTCACGCACTCATTCACTCACTCACTCATTCAGTCATTCACTCCTTTACTCACTCATTCACGGATTCACTCATTCAGTCAGTCACCCATTCGTTCCTGCACTCACTCGCTCAATCACTCATTCACCCCCTCCTTCACTCACTGATTCACTCACTCATTCATTCCCTCACTCACTCACTCGCTCAATCACTCGTTCACCCCCTCCTTCATTCACTGATTCACTCACTCATTCATTCCCTCACTCACTCGCTCAATCACTCATTCACCCCCTCCTTCATTCACTGATTCACTCATTCATTCATTCCCTCACTCACTCACTCGCTCAATCGCTCATTCACCCCCTCCTTCACTCACTGATTCACTCACTCATTCAATCCCTCACTCACTCACTCGCTCAATCACTCGTTCACCCCCTCCTTCATTCACTGATTCACTCACTCATTCATTCCCTCACTCACTCGCTCAATCACTCATTCATCCCCTCCTTCACTCACTGATACACTCACTCATTCAATCCCTCACTCACTCACTCGCTCAATCACTCATTCACCCCCCTCCTTCATTCACTGATTCACTCATTCATTCATTCCCTCACTCGCTCAATCACTCATTCACCCCCTCCTTCATTCACTGATTCACTCACTCATTCATTCCCTCACTCACTCACTCGCTCAATCACTCATTCACCCCCTCCTTCACTCACTGATTCACTCACTCATTCAATCCCTCACTCACTCACTCGCTCAATCACTCATTCACCCCCTCCTTCATTCACTGATTCACTCACTCATTCATTCCCTCACTCACTCACTCAATCACTCGTTCACCCCCTCCTTCATTCACTGATTCACTCATTCATTCATTCCCTCACTCACTCGCTCAATCACTCATTCACCCCCTCCTTCACTCACTGATTCACTCACTCATTCAATCCCTCACTCACTCACTCGCTCAATCACTCGTTCACCCCCTCCTTCATTCACTGATTCACTCACTCATTCATTCCCTCACTCACTCACTCGCTCAATCACTCATTCACCCCCTCCTTCATTCACTGATTCACTCATTCATTCATTCCCTCACTCACTCACTCGCTCAATCACTCATTCACCCCCTCCTTCACTCACTGATTCACTCACTCATTCAATCCCTCACTCACTCACTCGCTCAATCACTCATTCACCCCCTCCTTCATTCACTGATTCACTCATTCATTCATTCCCTCACTCGCTCAATCACTCATTCACCCCCTCCTTCATTCACTGATTCACTCACTCATTCATTCCCTCACTCACTCACTCAATCACTCGTTCACCCCCTCCTTCATTCACTGATTCACTCATTCATTCATTCCCTCACTCACTCACTCGCTCAATCACTCGTTCACCCCCTCCTTCATTCACTGATTCACTCACTCATTCATTCCCTCACTCATTCAATCACTCATTCACCCCCCTCCTTCATTCACTGATTCACTCATTCATTCATTCCCTCACTCGCTCAATCACTCATTCACCCCCTCCTTCATTCACTGACTCACTCATTCATTCCCTCACTCACTCACTCAATCACTCGTTCACCCCCTCCTTCATTCACTGATTCACTCATTCATTCATTCCCTCACTCACTCACTCGCTCAATCACTCGTTCACCCCCTCCTTCATTCACTGATTCACTCACTCATTCATTCCCTCACTCATTCAATCACTCATTCACCCCCCTCCTTCATTCACTGATTCACTCACTCATTCATTCCCTCACTCACTCACTCGCTCAATCACTCATTCACCCCCTCCTTCACTCACTGATTCACTCACTCATTCATTCCCTCACTCACTCACTCAATCACTCGTTCACCCCCTCCTTCATTCACTGATTCACTCATTCATTCATTCCCTCACTCACTCACTCGCTCAATCACTCATTCACCCCCTCCTTCATTCACTGATTCACTCACTCATTCATTCCCTCACTCACTCACTCAATCACTCGTTCACCCCCTCCTTCATTCACTGATTCACTCATTCATTCATTCCCTCACTCACTCACTCGCTCAATCACTCGTTCACCCCCTCCTTCACTCACTGATTCACTCACTCATTCATTCCCTCACTCACTCGCTCAATCACTCGTTCACCCCCTCCTTCATTCACTGATTCACTCATTCATTCATTCCCTCACTCATTCATCCACTCATTAATCATTCATTCTCTCACTCAGTCACTAACCCACTCTTTCACTCATTTACTTATTCATTTATTCACTCACTGACCCATTCATTTAGCCTCTCGGATATTCACTCATTCAGTCATTTATTCATTCACTCACTCTTTCACATAACTCGTTTACTTACTCACTCTGTCACGTACTCTTTCATTCACTCACTCACTCTGTCATGCCTTTACTCTCTCCTTCGTTTACTCCCTCTCTCCTTCGTTTACTCCCTCTCTCCTTCGTTTACTCCCTCTCTCCTTGACTCCCTTCTTCCCATACCCCCACCCAAAGTGGAAATACATCTAATCACTCCCTCAGTCCTTGTTAAACATATCATTCTGTATTATTTTCTCTCTCTGTCTCTCTCTCTCTGTAGGGAACTGTTCCAGCTGTTCTGCAGCGTTCTCCGTGTTAAAGAAGAGGGTACGTCTTCATCACTAAGACCCCGCTGTAATGGTAATGTTGATGATGTAGCGCTGATGACGGTGTGATTGTTGGATGTGTTACAGCGGTCCTGCTCGAACTGTGGTATGAGCTTGTGTTCTCGCTGCTGTTCCTACAAAGTGTTCAAGTCCAGTATGGGAGCTACAGGTCAGACCACCATCACGTACATCACTACAGCATCACTACCTCCTACTGCATTCGCTCTAATCTACTTCATCATGGACGCTATCACATATCAGTGCTGACATTTCTTTTTCAAGAGTTAAGACAATCAGTAGATATCTCTCTCTTTCTCTTATTTTTTTGTCTCTCTCTCTTTTTCTCTCTCCAGCTCCAGAGGCTCAGAGAGAGACGGTGTTCGTGTGCGTTCAGTGCAACTCCTATCTAAGTGCGAAGTAGCATCCCATAATAACCCATTCCAGCAGAAAGCTTCAAAGCATCCGGGATCTGTGGGCGGTGCTCTGCTTTCTCCTCCTTTCCTTGTGCTTCTCGTAAAGCTTCAGTTACTGCTAGAGCTGTGACGGAAATGAACCGGCCGACCCACAGCCAGACTCCAGCTCCTGCTGTGTTTAGCAGACTCTCTAATGCGTATCATATCAGATATTTGGTGATGGACCTCATTCTCATCCTGCACTGCACATCTAATTCAGTCCATATTAAAAAAAAAAAACCACATCAGCTGGTTGGCAGCTCCCATAGCAACGTGTTCTAGAATCATCACCTGCTCTTTTGATATCGATTCCAGTAACCTGCTTTATACCTGTTCAAGTCCTCCTATGACGTCACCTTCTGGAATCTGTCAGGTTCTGAAATGATCAGATGAGACCATGTTCTGTAACTCGTGGCATACTGTGAAGTCTTGTTTGAGAACCCATCAGGTTCTAAAATGATCTCCGCTCCATTGAGAATCTGTTCCGGAACCCGTGGTCTCCTCTGATGCCACGTTTCAGAATCTCTCAGGCTCTAAAATGATCAGATGCCTCTCTGAGACCCTGTTTCCGGAGCCTGGGGCTTCAGGGGATGTCATGTGGCTGCCACTATGACCTCACTTATTGGAATGCTCCAGTGCTGATGTTAAAGACATGGCCTGAAGTTCTGCCAGTTTGAGAGCCAAATCGTTACACCATCACTCGTCAGAGTTTCCTAATAACAATAAGAATAATAATAATAATAATTCTTCTGACTTTGAGAACATACTGTATTTGACCAAGTCAGATCCCTTCTTTTCTGCAAACGTTAATGCGTAAAAAACGAGCGCTACGACCAAGTGCAAGTTCTGGTTTTAGATATTTATTCTGATTTGTTTCTTCACCTTCCAAGGTTAAAATATCAAGGTTAGGAAATACGCTAACACTACAAGTCATTTGGAATTATGAACATAGCATACTGCTAACTGGTAGCATCGGCGTTCTCGGCATGTCAGGCTTTTCTGTTGGAGACCGTCAGTACTGTTCACTGTTCTTTTATTAATGGCGCCCGAGTTAATAGCTTGGTGTTGCTGTTGTTGTTGTTGTTGTTATGGCGATAAAATAACACCCGTCCCACATCTCCTCGGGTTCTCGCTTCGCTGTGGCCACACTCTGGATTTCGGAGAGGATCGATTCTTAGATGGGGGATTGGGGGGAGGGGGTGGGAGTGAGAACGGTTCCATCAACCAACAGCGATCTGTTGGGAAAATGTGTTAAATTGTGACCCGATAGTTTTGATAGAACCGGGTCAGGATGTGCGAGTGTATTCGTCATTTATTTCATTACGTAAATCAAGAATATCTCTGACAGAGGACCTTTTTTTTTCCCTCCGCTGGTTTGAAATGAAGTTATCATTTAAGAATGAATTATAATTAAATCCAGTCATTTCTCCTGCATTATTATTATTATTATTATTATTATTATTATTATTATTATTTACATCAACAGCTGTATTGTACATCAGTGTTACTGTAAGATGTTACATCACCACATACACTGATTCCATGCTGTATTTTCTTTTCTTTTATTTACCGTACTGGTCACATGACTGGCTGCTGATGGGCTTCTGAGCCAATCAGGATTCCGGGTGACGGTGGCGACTCGTCAGAGAGCCTTCTAACAGTTAACCAGTTTCTCAGCGTGGTTCCGTTTTCTGATCTGGTCTCTGTTTCTCCTTCTCATCATTCATATCACTATTTTATTTCGATTTACGGACGTGGGTTTTGAGAGGGGTTACAGTGGTCCTGTTTTCTCTTTTATCATCGTTTGTTTTTATCGTTTCATTTTTTTAAAGGTGAATGTAAGATGTTGTCTGTTTTAACTGTATGATCTCTGTACTGTACCGTACTGTAACGCAACTGTATTAAACCTAACTCTATCACAGCTCGAGCAGCGTGGAGCTCGACTCGGTAGCGTTAGCTGTCTCGCCGTTTCCCCGAGTTCAATAAACGCAATTAGAGAAATAACTCTGTTCTCGCCAAACGTTTCATATCTTACACAGTTTCTCACCCTGCGTCTTGTTTGTGTCCAGCTCTAGAGAAGAGCCAAATCCTATTTTTACCATTTAACCCACTGATTAAAGGTGCCATGTGTCAGATTTAAAACCCTTTCTAGACTTGTAATAATTATTGTATTATTTCACAGATGCCATAAAAAAAAAATGTATTTCACAGAATCGCCACGCAACAAACGTGTCTACTTTCATCATTTCAGGCTTCCGACACCGGATTAACCCCGCCCCCTTTCACACCTACGTGTAGTCTGGAGTGAAATGCGAGAAGGAGGAAGGCTTGTCAGATTTTTTCAGTTCACATCACCAGCAGTGGTGATCTTCTTCAAATATTACACCCTGCTTCTTTAATAAATAGTTTAGATGAAGGTACTCGCTGATGCAGACGTATGATTTCATCTCCATAACAAAAATAAGGTGGAGCGAAAATCCAACAGAAAATAATACAAAAATGAGAATAATAGAAACAGAGTAACGAAAAGTATAGAAGGGGAAAGAATATATAAAAGTAAAAAAACAATCACTCTTCCACAGCCGTGGTGAGCAGAAAAGCATCTCAGGCACTCGAACACACCGAACCCCAAGCAGACGGCCCACAGCGCAGGATGACATCACGCATGATTCCTGTCAGTCTAGACCGGTCAGGTGTCCGATCTTATCCGGAAAGTTCTGGTGTGGATGCGGGTTTTCATTCCAACCGAGCAGAAGCCACACCTGAGTCTATTGAAAGCCAAGATCAACTGATTAATCAGGTGGAATCAGGTGTGCCTCCTGCTTGGTTGGACTGAAAACCTGCACCCACACCGGCCCTTTCCCGATAAGATCGGACACCCCTGGTCTAGTCCGATGAATCCCGACGTCAGCTCTGACATACTGTAGCCTACAGCTGGTAGGGTCAGATGGTCAACAGCACCAATTCACCAGTGTTTGTTGGTGGCAATGGTGTTGGGAACGTCCTCAATGATATCTTCCGAATCTTAAATCAGTGCTTACACACGACGTAAGCGTGTCCAAACCACGATAGCATGACTAACGATGTGGATTTGTACGTCAAAACCAAACAACGACATGCACAGGGCATGGAAATGCATTCCTTACAAATGACAAGAACTTAGCAAGGTAACACCTATATATACAGTATCTCACAAAAGTGAGTACACCCCTCACATTTGTGTAAATATTTGATGATATCTTTTCATGTGACAACACTGAAGAAATGACACTTTGCTACAATGTAAAGTAGTGAGTGTACAGCTTGTGTAACAGTGTAAATTTGCTGTCCCCTCAAAATAACTCAACACACAGCCATTAATGTCTAAACCGCTGGCAACAAAAGTGAGTACACCCCTAAGTGAAAATGTCCAAATTGGGCCCAAAGTGTCAATATTTTTGTGGCCACCATTATTTTCCAGCACTGCCTTAACCCTCATGGGCATGGAGTTCACCAGAGCTTCACAGGTTGCCACTGGAGTCCTCTTCCACTCCTCCATGATGACATCACGGAGCTGGTGGATGTTAGAGACCTTGTGCTCCTCCACCTTCCGTTTGAGGATGCCCCACAGATGCTCAATAGGGTTTAGGTCTGGAGACATGCTTGGCCAGTCCATCACCTTCCCCCTCAGCTTCTTTAGCAAGGCAGTGGTCGTCTTGGAGGTGTGTTTGGGGTCGTTATAATGCTGGAACACTGCCCTGCGGCCCAGTCTCTGAAGGGAGGAGATCATGCTCTGCTTCAGAATGTCACAGTAAATGTTGGCATTACATACTCACTTTTGTTGCCAGCGGTTTAGACATTAATGGCTGTGTGTTGAGTTATTTTGAGGGGACAGTAAATTTACACTGTTACACAAGCTGTACACTCACTACTTTACATTGTAGCAAAGTGTCATTTCTTCAGTGTTGTCACATGAAAAGATATCATCAAATATTTACAAAAATGTGAGGGGTGTACTCACTTTTGTGAGATATTGTACATATATATAAATAAATAATGTAAGAAGGTGTAGCGAGGAATGCGTCTTTCCAAAATGTCTAAATATGGGAAGATAAACTGTACGCTTGTATGCTGTACTTCCCTTCGCCTCCATCTTGTCCTGAGCCATCGATCCACACTCTTCATACAGACATATGGACAGATCCAGCAAGGAGCAAGGCAATGTCTGCTCATAATCCTGTGAGAGAGCGCAGAGGATTGTGGGATACATCACTGAAGATCTTTCTGAAGTGGGCTAGATGGGGAAGGTGCCACAGCTTTGATCGGATTGTGACTCATCCTGATGCCTAAGACACGCCCTCCATTCTCTCTCTCTCTCTCTCTCTCTCTCTCTCTCTCTCTCTCTCTCTCTCTCACTCAGTCCATCCATCCATTCATCCTCTGGCCGCAATCTGTCGCCCGCGTGACCTGTTAAACCAGATTTAGCGATTGGTTGCATGGCAACATGGCGACGGAGGTAAGGATCTGTTCTTTTCCTCTCAGGTTTCATCTCATGTCATGGCGTTTTCTTCAGAGTAAAGCTGTGCCTACAGTGTCGGCACATCGGGTTACATTGGATTGGATTGGATTGGATTGGATTGGATTGGATTAGGAGAGGCTTTGGTGCGCTTTCATCTTTCCGTGGCGCAAAATAATCGCAGGGTGACTGGAAATGTTCCCACCAGAGCCTTCAAACCTCCAGCCGCGTTCTTCAAAGCAGTCCGAATCCGTGTTAAATGCTATTAAAGGGAAGGGAGGGAAGGAGGGAAGGGGGGGGTAACATCACGAGGGGTTATAACCTAGATTTGTTTCTTAAAGTGGCAAGAAAGATAGACAAGAGTCATAGACATGTATATTCATATACTGCATAGTATGTCAAAACACCAAAGTTTAGCTGTACCCTTGTGGTACTTGTGGTACCCTCAAGGATGATCTCTTTTACACCTTGAGTTAATTCACCATGGAAACATCATTGTGGTGTACCTTTAAACAGACAAAAAAGATACATAAAGGAACACTGTTGTACTGTTAATTTTCTGTTGTTGTTGTGGAGTAGATAACGCTTTAAAGAAACAATACATCCATCAGTTAGAGGTACTAAAGATGTACCCTTGAGTCACTCAACCCAACACTCTGAGAAATAACTGTACTTTTGTTTGTCGCTGTGGTGGTACCATCTGGGGTTTATTTATTTTTGATTTATTTATTTATTTATTTTACTTTGAACGTTCTGGAAACGTCGATATAGTGTAGACCCTGGCGATCATCATCATGTCACGTCAATTCCGGATGTTTTCTACGATACACGATATCGTGTGTCTGTAGGACAGTGGTACAGGATTCCTAACAAGCTGCCAGCAAAATAAAGTGGACGAAAGTGCAGTTAAAAATCAAACCCTGAAAGGGATTCCTCCGACGACACTGTTAATGACGGACGTTTCTGTTTAAAAAATGAATACGTCTCTGAAAATAACAGAACAGTGGCGGAAAACGTGATCAAACCTGCGCCCGGAGTATAAAATACTTATTCAAAAAAAAAGTAAAGCATTTATAAATAAAAATATAAATATATATCATGACACATACGACATTTCAGAAAAGTGTATCGTGACATGATTTATCATGATAACAATAATATATTGTCCTCTCACCAGCTCTAATATAGTGTACAAATCATTTAACGAATGTATATGTTTCTTTAAGCAGAAAGAAAGTTTGTTTATAGTCATAAGCCATGTCTCAGACATCATACTATTGTACTAAATACTATAAAACGCACACACACGCATACAGACCACCCAAATGTAGCTACTACACACTGTCAGAAATAAATAATACTTATCTGTGCTTTTTTTTGTCTCTGGGGTGTACACAGGGTATAGGTTTTGTAACTTTTCCAGGTAACCTGAGCATAGTATATGTGTATGTATATGTGTATAAATATATATATATATATATATATATATATATATATATATATATATATATATATATATATATACCTTTCCAATTTAAGGTATATAAATGGACAATAAGTAGATTTAAAGGAACGCTTTAAAGCTAAATTGCTTTGTACCTTTGATGGTATCACCCTAGTGACTACAGGTTTCTCTGAGAGGACACAAATGTAATTATATACTGTATATACACAGCAAATCTTATAACTGAGGTGATAGCCTGCGTTTAAAGGGGCCATCTGATGCTTTTTATGTAATGTTTTCCTTTTCCTTTAGTGCAGTATCTGTGTGTGCATGTGTAAGATCTGCAGAGTTACAAAGCTCACGGTCTCCCACAAAGGGATTTACTCTATCTAACAGAGAACACTGCTCCAGACCCGCCTAAAACCCCTCCATCCAGGTCCAGATGTTACTTCCGCAAACGTCTACGTCACAGTTTGTAATATCGGAATAATGCCGCCATCATTTTTACATGTTTAATTCATTGCGTTTTTTTTTTTAAAAACTGTATTTTATGTCGTCGCTTCAGGACGTTAAGTTGTTACAGTGAAGAAGGCAAACGAAACCGTTATAACGTCGTATCTGAAAGGTAAAAGGTAACCACAGTGACTTGAGGTTTTCTGCCAATCACAACGCGGTGGGTCAGCCGGCCAATCAGAGCACTCCAGGCTTTTCAGAAGGAGGGGCTTCGGAGAATCCGGAACTCAATCGGAGCGTTTCAGACCGACTCGGAATAGAAGTACTGCGATGATGTTAAAGCATGTTATCCGATTCTATTACACCTGATAAACAACATAATGAACTTTTAAAAGCATCATATGACCCCTTTAAAACCAGCACACAAATTCACCACGCTGTTTAGCGATGTCTCTGGAGGCCTTGACGTGGGGGTAACTGTTTAAATAACTGTTAGCGCTGAATAATGCTCTGGAATAATACATGAGTATGCTGTTTGAGTCCCAGTGCTAGTGTGTTTAGCAGAGGTAGCGTGTTCAGCAGAGGTAGTGTGTTCATCAGAGGTAGTGTGTTCATCAGAGGTAGTGTGTTCATCAGAGGTAGTGTGTTCAGCAGAGATAGTGTGTTCAGCAGAGGTAGTGTGATTAGCAGAGGTAGCGTGTTTAGAAGAGGTAGTGTGTTCATCAGAGGTAGTGTGTTCATCAGAGGTAGTGTGTTCAGCAGAGGTAGTGTGATTAGCAGAGGTAGCGTGTTTAGAAGAGGTAGTGTGTTCATCAGAGGTAGTGTGATTAGCAGAGGTAGCGTGTTCAGCAGAGGTAGTGTGTTCAGCAGAGGTAGTGTGGTAGTGTGTTTAGCAGAGGTAGTGTGTTTAGCAGAGGTAGCGTGTTTAGAAGAGGTAGTGTGTTCATCAGAGGTAGTGTGTTCATCAGAGGTAGCGTGTTCAGCAGAGGTAGCGTGTTCATCAGAGGTGGCGTGTTCAGCAGAGGTAGCGTGTTCAGCAGAGGTAGCGTGTTCATCAGAGGTAGCGTGTTCAGCAGAGGTAGCGTGTTCAGCAGAGGTAGCGTGTTCAGCAGAGGTAGTGTGTTCAGCAGAGGTAGTGTGTTCAGCAGAGGTAGCGTGTTCAGCAGAGGTAGCGTGTTCAGCAGAGGTAGTGTGTTTAGCAGAGCTAGTGTGTTTAGCAGAGGTAGCGTGTTCAGCAGAGGTAGCGTGTTCAGCAGAGGTAGCGTGTTCAGCAGAGGTAGTGTGTTTAGCAGAGCTAGTGTGGTAGTGTGTTTAGCACAGGTAGTGTGTTCAGCAGAGGTAGTGTGTTCAGCAGAGGTAGCGTGTTCAGCAGAGGTAGTGTGTTTAGCAGAGCTAGTGTGGTAGTGTGTTTAGCAGAGGTAGCGTGTTCAGCAGAGGTAGCGTGTTCAGCAGAGGTAGTGTGTTCAGCAGAGGTAGCGTGTTCAGCAGAGGTAGTGTGTTTAGCAGAGCTAGTGTGGTAGTGTGTTTAGCAGAGGTAGTGTGTTCAGCAGAGGTAGTGTGTTCAGCAGAGGTAGCGTGTTCAGCAGAGGTAGCGTGTTCAGCAGAGGTAGTGTGTTCAGCAGAGGTAGCGTGTTCAGCAGAGGTAGTGTGTTTAGCAGAGCTAGTGTGGTAGTGTGTTTAGCAGAGGTAGCGTGTTTAGCAGAGGTAGTGTGTTCAGCAGAGGTAGTGTGTTCAGCAGAGGTAGCGTGTTTAGCAGAGGTAGTGTGGTAGTGTGTTTAGCAGAGGTAGCGTGTTTAGCAGAGGTAGTGTGTTCAGCAGAGGTAGTGTGTTCAGCAGAGGTAGCGTGTTTAGCAGAGCTAGTGTGGTAGTGTGTTTAGCAGAGGTAGTGTGGTAGTGTGTTTAGCAGAGGTAGTGTGTTTAGCAGAGGTAGTGTGTTCAACAGAGGTAGTGTGGTAGTGTGTTTAGCAGAGGTAGTGTGTTCAGCAGAGGTAGTGTGTTCAACAGAGGTAGTGTGGTAGTGTGTTTAGCAGAGGTAGCGTGTTTAGCAGAGGTAGTGTGTTTAGCAGAGGTAGCATGTTTAGCAGAGGTAGTGTGTTCAGCAGAGGTAGTGTGGTAGTGTGTTCAGCAGAGGTAGTGTGGTAGTGTGTTCAGCAGAGGTAGTGTGGTAGTGTGTTTAGCAGAGGTAGTGTGTTTAGCAGAGGTAGTGTGTTTAGCAGAGGTAGTGTGTTCAACAGAGGTAGTGTGGTAGTGTGTTTAGCAGAGGTAGTGTGGTAGTGTGTTTAGCAGAGGTAGTGTGGTAGTGTGTTTAGCAGAGGTAGTGTGTTGAGCAGAGGTAGCGTGTTCAGCAGAGGTAGTGTGTTTAGCAGAGGTAGTGTGGTAGTGTGTTCAGCAGAGGTAGCGTGTTCAGCAGAGGTTGTGTGTTTAGCAGAGGTAGTGTGTTCAGCAGAGGTAGCGTGTTTAGCAGAGGTAGCGTGTTCATCAGAGGTAGTGTGTTCAGCAGAGGTAGTGTGTTCATCAGAGGTAGTGTGTTCAGCAGAGGTAGCGTGTTCATCAGAGGTAGCGTGTTCAGCAGAGGTAGCGTGTTCATCAGAGGTAGCGTGTTCAGCAGAGGTAGCGTGTTCAGCAGAGGTAGTGTGTTTAGCAGAGGTAGTGTGTTTAGCAGAGGTAGCTGGACAGAGAAAGTTATCAGTTTGTTTGTTTTTGCTGAACTACAATACTGCAGTGTGTCAGGATAGAACTGAAGCGTGGCTTGTCTGAATGTGTGAGTCCCAGTACCATTATATCAGTATACAACTCCACCTTCCATATTTATAATACGAATGTCTCAAATGAATGAATAAAACAAAAGAGGAGAAACTATCATCTATCTATCTATCTATCTATCATCTATCTATCTATCTATCCATCTATCTATCTATCCATCATCTATCTATCTATCTATCTATCACCTATCTATCATCTATCTATCTATCATCTATCTATCATCTATCTATCTATCTATCCATCATCTATCTATCTATCTATCTATCCATCATCTATCTATCATCTATCTATCATCTATCTATCTATCTATCTATCTATCTATCTATCTATCCATCATCTATCTATCTATCTATCTATCTATCTATCTATCCATCATCTATCTATCTATCTATCTATCTATCTATCTATCCATCATCTATCTATCTATCTATCATCTATCTATCATCTATCTATCTATCTATCTATCCATCTATCCATCATCTATCTATCTATCTATCTATCTATCACCTATCTATCATCTATCTATCTATCTATCTATCTATCTATCCATCTATCATCTATCTATCTATCCATCATCTATCTATCTATCTATCTATCTATCTATCTATAGTTAGGTAGGTAGTTAGTTAGGTGGGTGGGTGGGTGGGTGGGTGGTTGGTTAGTTAGTTAGGTGTGTAGTTAGGTAGGTAGGTAGTTAGTTAGTTAGATGGATGATTGGTTAGTTAGTTAGTTAGTTAGGTGTGTGGTTAGTTAGTTAGTTAGGTAGGTAGGTAGTTAGGTAGTTAGTTGGACGGAGTGTGGGTTTATTTTGTTTTGGGCTTTTTATTCGGACTGGACTGTTGGAAAGGAAAAACAGTTTTGTTTTTTTTAAATAGAAATGCTGCGCGTGCGCGCTATAGCGGTGTCCTGTCCGCGCGAGCCAAATCAAATCGAACCGTTGAGATGTGTACCGCGTGCCCTCGCGCGCGGAGGGGGGTTGGGGTTGGGGGGGGGGCTGACGTAGCAGCCGAGCTGGTACATCAAAGAGGATAAAGCGGCAATCAAAGCCACGCGCCGCTAACCTCAGCACATAAACACTCTGTATTTCGGTGGAGTTTTTCTTTTCATTGATTTTTTTTTTGCTTGTTTTGTTTTTCTCCAAGTAAATCCCGTTAAAACAGGGGGGAAATCTCCGGGAATGCTTTCAGCACCGCGGACAGCCACCGGGAGAACCACACTGCCCTACTGCCACCAGTCTGTAAGCGCGCGCGCAATGCTTTCGGCTTCTCGTTGGGTTTTCTTTAAGTGCTTTCACTTCATAACTACTGTAAGCAAACTACGATCTTTTAAGACTCGGTTTTATCCGTTCGGATGAATAACTTGTTTGAGCTTTAAGAGATCACAGCAGACGTCATGTGGTGTAACCTTGAGCAGGACGGTCTCGCGCCGGTGCCTCGGTTTTTTTATCCTCCAGATCTCTGATGAATGATAAACAAAATCTACATGTTTAATTACCAATAAATGCACAAAATATGCACAGCGGAATGGAATTGAATTAGGAAATAACTCATCATGATGACATACAGGTTGTGTGATGCTTTGCTACCGTGTGTGTGTGTGTGTGTGTGTGTGTGTCTGTGTGTGTTGATAGTGGAATATTGACAAATGGCTTTGTAGTTAAATATTGGTTTAGATTGGCCTAACAGAACCAACATGATTGGTGATTGAGATCTCATTGGTGAACCTGTGATGTTCCTGATTAAATATTGTCCTGCTTTCACTTATTTACACCAAAACAATTGTCCTTCTTGGATCCTTGAAGCTCATGGTTAGATATTGGTCTGTACTTACCATTTTTGATCAGATTCATTGGAGTTTTAATTGGAGACAAAGATGAACCCATAATGTTTGTGGTTAAATACTGGCTTGCATTCAGACCAAAATGTATTTCCTGTTTGAGACCTTGATAGTGGACCTCTTATGTTCATGAATGGTCATGATTTGACCGAAATGGTGGACCTCTGAAGTTCATGTCTAAACAGTGGCTTTAACTGATTTAGACTAAAACCATTATAGTGTTTTAGATATCGGTCTGTATTTGGCAGTTTGGACCAAACTGCTTGGAGTTTAAACCCCACTGGTAGACTTTCGATTTTTAGTCAAACGATTTGAGCGAAACGTGATAGACCCCTGATGTTTTGTGATTTAACATTCGTCTTGAATTTGCCAGTTTAGACCAGAATAACTGATGAATAACAACTCGTTTGTCCAACACAAGCACATGTGCGAACATGATGTGCATCGAATGCAATATTTTGTACCGTATTAAGGCCCCATTGGTAAACCAGTAATGTTCGTGACATTGCATGGAGCAAAATGACAGCTGTTTAGGAGCTGCAAGCACGATAACAGGTTCTGAGTGATGTATCGTGCTGTGGGGGGCGGGAGGGGGGGTTTGGGGGTGGTGTGCTGGTATTAAATGACTCCTCAGAGCAGTATCACCTCAGGCAGTATCGATCGGTTGTGGTTTTGGACAGGAATTGGCCGACGACAGCAGCTCCGCATGCATTATTAATGAAGCGTTTAGTATCAACAGGCCAGAGCCTTTAGCGGCGCTACGACACGGTCCGGCTCAGTTGAAGCGACCGAGGGACAGAGAGTGGAACATTCACATCCATCACACGTGACAGCTTTCATACTTGACCGCCACGGCATGCGGAGATCCGAGCAGCTGTGAAGCATTAAATCACCGGTGGGACTGCACCAGTGCAGGCGGAATGGCGTCCTTCATATTAATCACATTTCTCTCTACTGTTGCTCCGTCTCTTTCTGCTCAGTGTCCGGACTTAAAGAGTCTCAGGATGGTTCTAGGTATGGACTGATAATCAGTTATACAATATATCAGCTTCAAGCCCACTGATGTCGTCTAGTACATACCATGTGACTTTATGTATCGTATATAATTATACATGTATGCAGTTACTATTATGATTGGTTCCGGATCTCCTGAAGGAGCAGTTCGGTAAAAAGACGAGACATGTTTGGTGTCTGACAGGTTTTTTTTTATTATTATTATTTTAAGTTTTGCACTTGAGCTGCGAGTCTAATCATCTTCCTACATTAATGTCATGGACTTCTCTGCTTTGAAAAAAATTTGCACACCCCTGCAAGTTTTTTTCCGCCTGTTCTGTGATTAGTCCTTGATTAGTTTGTGTGTTTGTTATTATTTATTGGCTCTACTGTTTCTTTTCAAAGTCTTATCATGCACCTGTGTAACTTGAAACCAGAGCCTTGGGTTCTTATTTCCATGTTTGTTCCATTTTTTTATCCTAGATTTTAGGGTTGTTTTTGTTTTGTTTTTTTTAGGGTTTTTTATCCTAGTGTAACGGCGTCTTGGATAAATAAAATAAAATATAAAAATAAAAAACGTCCTAAATAAAATAAATAGTTAACACACATGTCCTGTCTTCACTCACTGCACACTACAACGCGGATAAATCGTCACACAATATCACTCTGTAATCCATCCATCGGGGCGGGGTGCTGATCCATCGCAGGACAATTTGGAAATGCCAATCAGCCTACCATGTACTGGGGGAGGAACCTGGAGGAAACCCCTGCAGCACAGGGAGAACATGCATACATAGGGCAGCGGCGTGAATCGAACCCCCGACCATGGCGGTGTGAGGTGAACGCGCTAACCACTAAGCCACCGTGTGCCCCTCACTCTGTAATTTAAATAAATAAATAAACATTCCAGAGTGAAAATTTCACTTCAACATTTCTTCTGCTTCTGGAGGCGGAGCCTAAAGGCTGAAACGATACCAACCTTGCTTTGAGGTAAAAAAAAAAAAAACCAAAAACTAACTAATCCTGGTTGTCCAAGATGGCCACCACCATAACATCAAGCACTGGACTGCACAGTGACGTTTTGATCGTGTTTTTAGATTACACTGCGTCCCACTGTGTCCTCAAAGACATCGCTGAAGGGGGAGGATTTGGCTGAGATGGATACTCGTAGCTCGTATATAGTGATGATATCGTGAAAGCTGATGTGGCCGTGAGACTGCGGCAGTCAGAGGTCGATCAGAGGTCACTGACGCGTGGATGAGGAATCCCAGCTTGCTTATAGGGCTATAAGGTTCTGATGGGGCATGTTGCAGCCGAGACGAGCTTTAAACACCACACTCTATATGTTCACCTTGAAGTAAACACATGACGGTGTGAGAAAGTTCATTCAGGACTGATGTCATCGTCGTGACCGTGAAAGTGGTGTCTAAACTGGGCTGTTAATCGGTGTGTGTGTGTGTGTGTATAAATATATATAAAAGGTCTCAACCCGCTGTGCTACCTTCAGTAAGAAGCTGATTAGATGGAGCAGTGTTGGTGATCGAGATAAAAACAGTCCTGTCTGAAAGGCAGCACAAGGACAGCTGTCTGTCTTATTTTGTTCACACGAGTCAGTGTCACATACACGTCCTTCTCAGAGAGAAGCCAAATCCCATAAACTATCCTTTTCCAGAAGCTGCAACTCCACTGCATCCACAGTTCGTCTGTAACGTGGTCAGAAATGAGGACAGATGTGACAGAGGATAATCCTTAATCATAACGAATACAGGCTTAATGATACACACAAAACAAGAAACAGGTGACGAGGGAAACAAACCAGTGACAAGATGAAGGTGGAGAAAGTACAGTTGTCAGGAATAAACCCTGTGCTGAGTAGACACACATGACAAGGTGTGTGTGTGTGTGTGTTAAACTTTAATTTGCTCTGTGTATCTCTGTGTATCTTAACAAAACATATGAACGCAATTCAGTAATCTGTTTATTTGTTTGTTTGATGTGTGTGTGTGTGTGTGTGTGTGTGTGTGTGTAAAGTTCCATAATCTACAGGAGCTGAGGCACAGCGCGTCTCTGGCTAATAAAGTATTTATCCAGAGAGATTACTCTGAGGGAACTGTCTGCAAATTCCAGACCAAATTCCCCTCCGAACTGGACAGCCGGGTGAGACACACACACACACACACACACACACACACACACAATAACATAAGTGCTCTGGAGGATTGGAATTAAATGATGACTGCGATTTCAGTAATAAGTGTTGGAGACGGATACGGTTACAGTGGAGAGAGATTGAGAGCGAAACAGAGAGAGACAGAGAGAGAGAGAGTGAGGGAGGGGGAGAGAGAGAGTGAGGGAGGGGGAGAGAGAGAGAGACAGAGAGAGAGAGAGAGAGAGTGAGGGAGGGGGAGAGAGAGAGAGACAGAGAGAGAGGGAGGGGGAGAGTGAGAGAGACAGAGAGAGAGAGAGAGTGAGGGAGGGGGAGAGAGAGAGAGACAGAGAGAGAGAGAGAGTGAGGGAGGGGGAGAGAGAGAGAGACAGAGAGAGAGAGAGTGAGGGAGGGGGAGAGAGAGAGAGAGAGAGACAGGAAGAAGAGACAGAACTATTATCATGCACTGCACTGATTGGCTGGTTAACTAAGCTCTGGCGTGTGATTGGTCAGATTGAGAAGACTCTGTTCGAGGACACTGTGAAGACGCTAAATAATTACTATGCGGAGGCAGAGAAGATCGGAGGCCACGCCTACCTTGAGGGTTGCCTCGCCTGCATAACAGCCTACCTCATTTTCCTCTGCATGGAGACACGCTACGAAAAGGTGTGTGTGTGTGTGTGTGTCAGAACTCACTGTAGACACTTTGGACTGTGGAACACTGGCTTGTTTAACACCTCGTTTTATTTAATACTGTATTTTACACAGTGATAGTAACTCTCAAGCTAGTTAGCTACACTATTACTGACATGCAATGTAACTGTTAACTGAAGAATTTAACATCTGCGTTAATGTTTATAAAGAACGTTCATCATGACTGCTAACTTCATAACATATTTTTATCTAGCTACCATATCCCTGTAAATGTAGTCTGTTTAGCTAGCAATCACTAGCTAACTTGGCTGATTAACAAGCTAACATCACTGTGTGTGTGTGTGTGTGTGTGTGTGTGTGTGTGTAGGTCCTGAAAAAAATCTCACGGTACATTCAGGAGCAGAATGAGAAGATCTACGCTCCCAGAGGCCTCCTCATTACTGACCCTATAGAGAGGGGCATGAGAGTGGTATCCTTCCTCACAGTGTGTGTGTGTGTGTGTGTGAGTGTGTGTGTGTGTGTGTGTGTGGGTGTTGCCTTGACGCTTGTCTATCAGATTGAGATCAGTATCTATGAAGACAGAGGTTCCAGTGGATCCAGTTCAGGAAGCAGTACCACCAGTAGCAGTGGACGATAATCTTCCCACACACACACACACACACACACACACACACACACACACATACACACACTTGCACCTTTTACCTTCATGTTCCCCCTCTGTGAACGGACGCATTCGCTGGTTCAAGTAGAAAAGACACAAACATCACGATCACCAACACGGTCCCTCTGCAGCTCACACTACGTGAGAGTGGGCGTGGCTCTGTGTCCATATATGGAATCTTCAAGTAGGAAAACGCAGTTCATTTGCATTTCTGTGCCACGTGTTAGGACTGTTAGGATTTCTAAGGGTATAATAATCTTCACTGTTAGTTAGGGGTCTGTGTAGGACCTTCATTGGTTCCCTTAGAGACGAACCAGAGAACGCAATCTGACCAATCACGCGCAAGAGCCGAGTTAACCAGCCAATCAGTGGAATATATCACATCTAGCTACCATTTTCACACCACTGCCTGTGTAGAGTTTCATCACAAAAATATCACCGCACTCTTTAAATGGCTTCCTCAACTGTTCCTCGGATGGTTAACGCTTATAACTCGATAAAACGGTTCTACGTGGAACCGTTTCGCCTCGTGTAGGATTCCACACTGAAGCTTCTCCCGGAGGTAAGAATGCTTTAGAGTGGATGGTGAATGATTGGTTATAAGTTTCCAAGAAGCTTCCACTTGGAATGATCCCTGATTTCTGAAAAGGGAACGCCTCTGTTGTCGGGTTCTTCTGAAAAAGGATCCGTGCTGATAGTGCTAACTACCCGACTAGTATAGGATGACTTGACTAGATTGTCATGGTAATATTTGAAGGGCGTGTCTTTGTGTTACTGAAGGACACCTCCCATTTACAGATAGACACGCCCACCGGTCTCCGCTCTGCAGACAGACCCTCCTCCAGTCACTGCACATGAGCACCTCAGGACACGCCATATATCACCTTGTCATCCACTCGTGCTGGAGATCCACGTCTCAGAGAGATGGACCATGTTTACACACTCACACACACTCACACACACACACACGCACTTACACGCACTTACACGCACTTGCATGATGTTCCCACTTTTGCACTTCTGTGTGTTGTATGTAGCAGCCTGTAGGGCTGACGGAGAGCAGGAGAGAGTCTTCCACAGCGGGTCAGGAGTCGGCCATGTTTGCACTTTTCCTCATTTTTTGTTCCTTTGCGTGATGATTTTACGTAAGGTGGTTGGCTTAGAGGTGCACGACGTTACCAGTTCAGATGTCAGGAGTCAGACGCAGAACAAATCCGGGATCAAGAGCCATGCACATGTGCTGTATTTTATGAATAAGAATTGAAGAACCAAATCCGATCTCACGTCAGCCTGTTCACCGTATTTTCCGTAGCGCAGTAAGTCGCTTCTCTGGCTTGAAAACAAGCCAGAGAACCCCTTTTTAAGAGTGCATTCTAGGTACCATTTTCACACCACTGCCTGGATGACCGTTTTTTTGTTGCAAAAATATCATTATCATATTAACGGTTATACCCACCTGGAAAAGTTCTACTTGGAACGGTTTTTGAAAAGGGAAGCCTTTGTTGTAGGGTTCTATATAGAACTTTCAAGGTTCCCCCAGAATGAAAAAGCAAGGAACCCTTTATAATCATAACTTTCCAAAAAGGTACTAATTAGAAAAATGTCTGAAAAGGGTAACCACCCGTTATAAGGCTTTACATATAACCTTGAAAGGTTCCCCAAGAAGGAAAAATTGGAAACACCTTTAAGGTGATAGAATTAGCACTTGAGCAGCTGTTCAGAGGAAGGGATTAGTACTTACTGTCCGGAAAATACGGTACTGAAGTGGTTTAGAACCTGTATTATTTACAATATTCCTTGTTTAGAGCTTCCAGTGAGTTCCGGGTCTTCCACGTTCTAACAACCTGAAACCACATAACTTACCTCTGGAGTAAAAGATCCTGGATCAGGTGTCTTAGGACCTAAAACATAACAAAGACAGAGTAGTATTGAGAAACTCAGGATCAGAGATGTGGGTAGAACAGGATCGTTCATCATGCTCTCATCTCATCATAACGCTTCCACTGCCATATCCGATACTCTAATCGTCTCATTTTTATACGTCTGTTTTCCTGCTCATCATGACGTAGCTGAGCGTGAGAACGCAGAACCGATCTCTTCAGTGTTCCATGATACTGCCACTAGCCAATCCCTCGTTACTCCCCGGTACGAGCTTCCATTCGCTAACGAGAGAACTGGCTCATGATTATGCAAATATGTACATGGGTTTTCATACAGCCTGCACTCAATGAAACATGAAGCGTGTTTCTCTGTTGTGTAGCGACGTGAACAGAAACACAGCTGAAGCTTACGGATAAACGATTATGGCACCAAGAAAACGACAGGAAAAGTCCGAATTCATATATGATATACTGCCACATGCTTCTCTGTGCAGACGACAATAAAGAACGTGAACAATCTGTTGCCTGATCTGTGTTTATTCTTCATTTTAAAATGTATACAAATCCTTTTTTTTTTTTTAAAACCCTAATGTACACAATTTTCCCAATTATTTACCCCAAGACATGTTCAGTGTATTTATATCCACTTCTTCGGGTTTGCATTGAATCTGTGAGTCATGGAAGTCCATTTCACCAAAAAAATCACTATCAATACTAAACCTGACTGAGCTGACGTTTCAAAGAACCAACAACCGATCACCACTGTCTCCAACGACCAATCACTGACCAGCAGTCTTCCCAACAACCGATCACCACTGTCTCCAACGACCATTCGCTGACCAGCAGTCTTCCCAACAACCGATCACCACTGTCTCCAACGACCGATCACTGACCGGCAGTCTTCCCAACAACCGATCACCACTGTCTCCAACGACCGATCACTGACCAGCAGTCTTCCCAACAACCGATCACCACTGTCTCCAACGACCAATCACTGACCAGCAGTCTTAACAACAACCGATCACCACCGTCTCCAACGACCAATCACCAATTCAATTTATATTTCTATAAATTTCTTTTAACAGTAGACCTTGTCACAAAGCAGCTTCACGGAAACATATATATTCGGGATATACATTTTAAATGTATAAATTCATCTCCGTTTCCAACAACCAATCACTGATCACCACTGTTTCCAATGAGCAATTTACTGAACAGCAGTCTTTCTAACAACTAGTCACTGTTCCCCACTGTTAATCACACCCACACACTTCTTGCTTTTGAACTCACTTGTGCTGAACATGTACTATATATATATATATATATGAAGCACAGGGCACGATACACTTCTATGTACCGATAAGGAGCCGTTCAAACAGGCTTTGTTTCACGGTCTCAGCAAATGTGCAGACGAACCTTTAACAGAAAAACATGTTTGTGTCTCTGTAAGCAGATAAACATTCTCTACTAATCTAAATGACATGACATGACCTTCTAAGGCGTGCGTCCATGCGCAGGCATAGAACACAACTTACTGCATGAAATAAAAGACAATTTCTCTCACCTTTCCTCCCTTTTTTATCATTCTAATTGATAACCAAGACCCCCTGAAGGATAGAGAAATTACAACAGAGTATGGCATCAAAACATCAGAACTTCAGAATCCTTTTACGGTTCAACTGAATTCGTCATAAAACAGTCATTTTAGAAGAGTGCTAAGGCTGGGTTTTTTTTGTTCAGACATAATAGTGCCCTTGGTTTAAAGCAAGCATATAAAGAATCGAATGGTCATTTTCTTAAAGAATAATCAATTTACAAGAGTCGTGAGATGGACGTCAACGGGTCGTCGTCATCAATATGACTTGTTGGATCTGGCACCCAGTCAGGTTTAGGATACAACTGAAAGCACGGGATAATGTTCCATTAGGATACAGTTCAACTGTATATTAGACCACTTCTTATTAGGAAGTAAAACTATATTTCTTTCCTTTTTTCCCATAAGTGCGCAATTTCATAACCTTTTGGAGTGTTAAATCGCTTGCTTTATCTTTATATACTTGATATCCATCAATCTATCCTTATCCTGCTAGCCCATGATTTGACAATTTTGGCCTCCATTGGTAGTAAATAAATATAAATAATCAGTTAAATGTATATATAGCTTCGTGCTACTTCTTATACGCCTTTAATCTATACCGAAAACACTAATAAACAAGTTAAGCAGTCGCGGCGTCGTTTAATGATGACGTCATCACGCGGCGACCAAAAACATCCGGTTATGGTTTCATCGTTTCGGCGTCTTTGTGTGCTTTAAGGTTTGTGCACGAAAACAAGCCTCTGTGTAACTTATACTAATAAAAAATAAGGCGGAATTGTATTGATGGAATAATTTTGCAATATTTAGATGAGATTTTCGTGATTTATTTGGAATTTCAGAGAGAAAAGCGACAAGTATTGCTAGCTAATGATAGCGTGTGTAGCTAGCTAGCTAGTTTATATGTGTATAATGATATATTGTTATATATGATATACGGTTAAACTGAATTATAAGCCATGGAGATGTTTCATTTGATAAAACAATAATGAGTTAAGAGTCTGATTTGGATACCTTGATCTTTATTTTAATAAACTTGTGTGTATATATATATATATATCTATATTCCAGAACTTCTATATGGTAATGGAGGACAGCAACCAGCCAGAGGGAGAACCCACACCTTCAGCTCCATCGCGCACTAAGAAGCCAGACATGGCGATTTATGTTCCCAAGAGGCGACAGGGCGAAAACCAGCCCCAATCCAAAGAAAAGCCCCAATCAGGGGGTGAAACGAAACCCAAAGGCAGACCCCGATACACCGATAAAGCCCGGAGATACAACTCCAAGAACAAGAAGGACAAAAGCAGAGGAGATAAAAAGGAAACCGGGGATGACGGGTTTACAAATGGCGAGGATGAACCAAGCGTGAAGGGAGGAGGAAAATATAAAGATGAAAGCTGTGTGGAAAAGGAAAACGTGGGACAGAGTGTCTCCGACGAGAACGTGAACACCACGACACGCACGACTAGTGAGTTAAAGGCTGCAGAACCTGCAGATGACAACCTGAAAGACGAAGAAGAGGAGGAGGAGGAGCATGATAACTGGGATTCTTTATTCACCGATGATGGAGAATGTCTCGACCCACACCTGCTGGAAGAGGTAGAACACTTTATCTAAAGCCCAGCATGCAGTTATCGTGTGTTATGGTGTGACTTAGTTCAGCACGTGTCCATGCTTCCTGTTTCAGATCTCTCAGAAGGCGGGGCATAACAAGGCGTCCGTTCAGGAGCCGCGCTTCGACTACTATAATTGGACGCCGGAGGACGAAGAGGTGGAGCTGCGAGAGGACGAGCTGTCTCATATCGTGGAGATCTACGACTTCCCTTTGGAGTTTAAAACGGAGGATTTAATACGAGCCTTCTGCTCCTATCAGTACGCTTCGTAGCTGTTACTGAAGACTTTGTGCTGTACAGGTCCCATAAACGAGCAGCGTACTAATCTATATATATATATATGTGTGTGTGTGTGTGTGTGTGTGTGTGTGTGTGTGTCTTCCAGGCAGAAAGGCTTTGATATAAAGTGGATCGATGACACACATGCTCTCGGCCTCTTCTCCAGTCCCATAGCAGGTCAGAAGAATGAAACGCTGATGAACGAGTTTCTCGTTATGTTCTCCTGTTCTGCTGATATTTAGTATACGACTACACAAACTTTTCATCATCCTCTCGCAGAACTCGCATTTCAATACACACTGTCCAGAACATAAACGTTGGAGATAATCTTAACAGCTCTCACACATGAAAACACTCATGACTGAACTCCAACCGTACGAGGCTAATTCAGATCTGTAGTTCGTTTAAATGTTATCGAAACTGTATGTATCGAGGGTCATTAGGTCACTAGGCCTGACTTGGAATTCGATCGAAATCCGGCTTCTGTAAGGAAGTACCAGTTCTTAAAATGGGCTCGGAGGATCACGGACACACAGGTGCTTCCTACACAGGTGTGTAGTCTTTATTTTGTCGTGTGACGTAAGGCTGGAGTACGAACGCGCCATCTGTCCCAAAAATGAAATCAAATAAAGAATACAATTACGGCACAATAATAAGAACCACAGATGTGAAATGAATCCTCGTAATTACATAAACAAAGGGTGCAAATATATATGAGTATATACCTGAGAGAGGTCAGTTTTTATATGACAGTTATTTATTGAAGCAAAAAAAGTTCTCCAATACCAGCTGGGCCTGTGTGAAAATGTATTTACCCCTGTAGTTACTAATTCTCCAAATCTATGGAGCTGCATTGATAACGGGGTTCAGCTGGACGAGACACACCCAGGTCTGATTACTGCAAGCCCTGTTCAATCACATCTACACTTACATAGAACTTTTTCAGCAGCAGGAAGTTGGTTAAAAGATCTTACCCACTAACACACTGGCAGAGTTGAAAGAAATTCCAGAAATGATGAGGAAGAAGGTGATTGAAATACATCAGTCTGGGAAGGGTTACAAAGATATTTCAGAGGCTCTGGGACTCCAGAGAACCAGCCGATATCTCCAAATGGAAAAACTCGGCACAGTAGTGAACCTTCCCAGAAATGGCCGACCTTCCAAGATTCCTCCAAGAGCACAGCGACGACTCATCCAGGAAGTCCCAAAAGAGTCAAGGACAGCATCAAATAACCTAGAGAGGCATCAATAAAGGTCACTGTTCATGACTCCACTATCAGAAAGACACGGGACAAAAATGGCCTCCATGGAAGAGTGGCGAGGTGAAAACCACTGCTAACGCAGAAGAACATTAAGACTCATCTGAATTTTGCTAAAAGACACCTTGATGATCCTCAAACCTTTTGGGAGAATGTTCTGCGGATTGAAAGTGGAACTGTTTGGAAGACAGGGTCCCATTATATCTGGAGTAAACCAAACACAGAATTCCACAAAAAGAACATCATACCTGCGGTGAAGCATGGTGGAGGCAGTGTGATGGTGTGGGGATGCTCTGCTTCTTCAGGGTCTGGGCAACTTGCAATAATTGAAGGAAACATAAATTCTGCTCTCTACCAGAAAATCCTAAAGGAGAATGTCCGGTCTTCAGTCCGTAAGTTGAAACTAAAGCGCGACTGGATTATGCAGCAAGACAATGATCCAAAGCACAGGAGACCGATCTCCAGTTATCAGAAGCGTTTGGTTGCAGTTATTGCTGCTGAAGGTGGCACAACACCTGATGATTTTAAGTTTAAGGGGGCAATTAGTTTTTCACATGGGTGATAGGTGTTGGAGAACTTTTTTAATTCAGTAAATAAATAAAAACTGTATTGTGTGTTTACTCGGGTCGCCTTTGTTTTATTTAGTTTTTTGTTTGAAGGTCTAAAACTATTTAGTATGAGAGATGCACAAAAACAGAAGTAATCACGATGGAGGCAAATACTTTTTCACAGCCCCGCAGAAAGATGATGCGATGACGCGCTAATAAACTCAGACACGTAGTAAAAATACAGCTATTGTGAATGTACCAGACACACTAAGAAGAACATGTCTGTAGATAATGGGGGGGGTGTGTGTGTGTGGGGGGGGGGGGTCTGTGTCATAGGTACATGTCCTGAGAAGACGATGATGTAAACTCCTACTACAAGTACTTAGATCTTTCTTATGTTTCTGCAGTACTTCCAATGCCAAATAATGACTGTGTGTGTGTGTGTGTAGCACGAGATGCTCTTAGGACCAAACACCCCATGCTGAAGGTTCGTCCTCTCTCCAAATCCTCCTCAGCCACTAAAGCCAAAGCGCGCGACTCCTCAGGTACTCCCTCTCTTGCTCGTTTCTGCTTCCTACAGCCCTGTGCATAAATATTCACCCCCTTTGAACTTTCCTCCTTTTCCTAGTGCAGGTTCTTCCAGTAACCGGTGTATTTATATCGAGATTATTTACACGTAACACTTTAATCGCAAAATAATTAGCTGAACGGAGTCGACCTACGTCATTCTGATGGAGGCTGGATGTGCACCAGACCCAATTTAGGAGTTTCTCAGCGACGGGGGTGAATACTTACGCACTCACAACTTTCATTTGGGCATCATTTCCTGCAAAAACATATTGATCCAGTTTAGTATTATGGGCTGGATTTTTTTTTTTTGGTGTAGATTCCTGACATGGGGGGATGAGGAGGGGGGGTGAATACTTATTTACAGCCCCGTTGTCGTTTTTAATCCTCTGTAGATTACCTCCTCCCGGCTAAAGAGCGTCCTCAGACGAGTGCGTCTCTCGCCCGGCGGCTGGTCATCGGCGCTCTCGGGGTGAAGAGCAAGCAGAGCCAAGAGCAGCGTGAGGCCGAGAGGAACAAGCTACGGCAAGCCAGAGGTAACACACACACACACACTCTTTCATCTTGTCTAATAAAAAAAAACAGAAGTTTTTAAATGTTTTCTCCTTAATCATTCGCTTTAGAGCAAAAACAGCTGGCAGCCAAGCAGCGAGATGACGCCTGGGAAGGGAAATGAAGCGCTCTCACACACACACACACACACACACACACAGAGCGAGGGATTGTGACTCACTCCCTCTCTCGACGCAGCTCTGAGGCTCAATGTGTTCACCGGATGTCCGATACGGTTCAAAATGAAGCCACTTGATTGGTCGAGCCTGCTGAAATGAGGTCTAACTGACTGAGGTGGTTTGGGATTGAAACCACAACACACACACACACACACACAGGTTTAACACACTGTTTACTCAACACCACTTATTTCTGTTCCTCTTGTAAATAGTGATCGTGTGTGTTGATATTTTCAGGTTTGTAAATACGGTCATTTTATAATGTACAGCTTTAAGCTAAAAAACGCAAAGCTTCTTTGTTCTGATGCCAAATGACACACCAGTGCTGTGTGTGTGTGAGAGAGAGAATTGTGACTGAAACCTGTTTTTTATTTTTATATATATATATATATATATATATATATATATATATATATATATATATATATATATATATATAAAAAATGCTTGTTTCTGACCCATGGAGCACTGCTGTAAAGACTTAACTGTGATTTGAATAAAACATTTAAACAAAACCAAGAAACTGACGACTCTAGCTGTGAGTTTAGAACGAAATGTTGAAAGCGTGTTTATTTATTTATTTGATTAATACAGCACACAACTTGGAAATTAAAGATCGAGAAACAACCGGAATTTAAAAACAAGCTTCAGTTAGAAAATTGAGTGAGTGGTGTGTTTTGTGGAGGAAATAAACCAACAAAGAAAGAGGGTTAAAAGGATACACAAAGTACAATATTAAAGACGAACGAACAAAAAAAACCCCCACACACACACTTTACACAAGTGTGTGATCAAAACTGCAAGGCATTAATGTTTATAGTTATTTCATAGTGCAGTGAGGAATTTTTTTTTTTTTAACAAAAATGTCATCTGGCGCGACCATCAAGTGCAGGCCATTTTGTGACTTGCATCAAAAACAAACAATGAAACGAAACATCAGCGCGCAAACACGCCGAGGAGTCTTGGAACCATCCGGATGGTTTGGCTGTCGTGAGGTAGGACCTCAAGCAAACAATGACACTCTGTAAATCTATATTTATTACAACAATGGACTTTAGTCATTTTGTCAGACTAGATATTGTCCCCAGAAATAATTGCGATGTGATAGTGATTTTAAGACCATTTTATCCCAGCACTATAATAATATAACAGCATGATAATCCAAGTAGACTCTTTCAAAGAGAAAACTGGCCTTGCTGTGAAAATCTCCTGAAATAACATTACAATGGAGTTCACTACTGCAATACAACACTGAATTCTTTACGCTTTAGTTCTTCATTGTGTGCGGTCCCTCTGCTATTTCAACTGAAACTGGAAGATGAGTGGTGGATTTATATTTCGTACAATTTCATGAGAAATTTATTTATTAAATCTACTATAACCCTGTTTTTCCCCCCTCTAGATGAAACGAAGTAGCAAAGTAAAACCACAGGCACCGAGTTAACTCCGAACCTAATTAGCAATTAGTTTTTGCTATACAGAAGTGTCTATAATCTACATACTTTACAATAAGTGACAAAAATAAACAAAAAAAAAAAAAGAAGCATCTTGGCGAAATAAACAGGTATAAATATGGTTTAACACACGTGCACACCTCTCCGTGTCCTGATTGGCTGCACATTGGTGACCCACTTTTTTTTTTCCTTTCTTTTTCTTCTTTTAATCTGCTCAGCAGCGCCACGTCTCCTCCTGCTGGACAAAAACTGCACTCCATCACTCATGACTTTTGGATTTTTATTGAAACGTGTTACAGAAAGAAAAAAAAAAAAAAAAAAAAAAAAAAAAAACCTCGATTACACAATCTCGAGTGAAACACCGGATCACATTTATGAGAATCGATTCCACGTTATAAACAAAATATTTTTGTACACCCTGCTGACTCGGTAGCAAAGTGAACAAGACGAAAAAAAACGGTCTGCATTTCGTTTTTCTTTTCTTTTTTTTTTATTGTGAAGGTTTTAAAAACAAGCGGTAAAAAGTAAAAAAAAAAAAAAAAAACAAAAAAAAAAACCCCACCCAAGCGTTCAATATATACCTCTATATAATAACAACAATAACATCAGAGCTTCATGAACCTGGGAGGAAAATGGGAGGAGGGGAGATATAGATGTGTGTCAGACATGACCATTCACACCAAACACACACACACCATGCAAACACACACACGCACACACCTGGGCAGCACTGAAACACTTAAAAATAGCTCCAAATGGGGGGGAGGAGGACCATACACACTGGGAATGTTCCAAACTCAACCGATTTCCATTTTTAAAACAAAATTAAAAAGTCTAAAAACAAAACAAAACAAGAGAACGATTTGTACACAGTTTTAGATGCAGTATAAACACCTTAATGGAGGAGGGGGGGGAAACAAACAAAAAAAAAAAAGACGAAGTGCGAGTCCGTTTAAGGGAGGCGGGTTAGCTGGCAATGATTCAAAAGCATTCCCTTTCATTTCCGCGGCAACGGATTTTAATTAATCACATTTAAGAGGATGAGGAGGACAAGCGGTGAAGGGGAGGAGGACAAATAAAATAAAAGTCAGCTACGCTTGGTTTTAGTCCATTTCAGTTTGGAGAAAAATTACAAGAAAAGAAGAGAGAAAGAGAGAGAGAGAGAGATGGGGGGGGGGGGAGAGACGGATCATTTACAAGGTTGTGTTTGTTCGTGTCCGTTCGTCAGCTGCGGGAGGATTAGCGATCATCAACAAGTGACGAGGAGAGGAGGGGCCAAAAAGGAAGGAGGGACCAAAAAGCAAAAAGGGGCAGGAGTCTTGGTGAGGAAGTGGGTGTGGCCAAGTTTACTGCGCCTGGAACACAACAGAGAAGGGGGAAAATGATTTAATCCTACATGAACACAAGGACATTACATTGTGGTAATGGGAGTGTACTGCTGGTTGCCATGGTTACACCAGCAGTTCAGAGTAAACAGCAACATTGCACTGTTAAATAAGCAAGCGAGTTACAAATCCAAACATTTCCCGTGTGTGTGTGTACCTGTTGGCCCTGCTGCGTGGCTGCAGGCTGTCCAGGGTTCTGTGGGTTTTGGCCGTAATAAGCTGCTTGCTGTCTGTAGTACTCGGCCCAGGCGGCGCTGTAGTCAGTCTGTCCTGCTGCTCCTGTCGCTGCTGGAGCGCCACCTGCTGCTGGAGCAGCGCCACCTCCTGCCTGAGCTACACACACACACACACAGTTTCACTCTCTATATGTAGAAGCACACATATATAATGAAGGATTAAGAGTAAAAGAGTTTTCCTTACTCTCACCCATTTTCTTGTAGTACTCCTCCCAGGCCTTGGTGTAGTCGGGCTGCCCTGTGTTCTGAGCCACTTGGTTCTGGTCGGTGGGGGCAGGAGCAGCGGGCTGTGCGCTGGGTGACTGGCCGGGCATAGCGCCTCCACCAGGCTGCTGGTAGTACTGCGCATAATACGCTGCCCAGGCAGCACTGTGATCCGCTGCAGCTTTACCTAACACACACACACATCAGTAATGGAACACTTTACCTTATTATGAATGCCTAGAGACATGAACCTGTCAGTCCAGTAAAACACACTAGAGGTAAAGGACTCTGGATATTTTCCAGGCCTGACCGAGGGATTAAGACGAGAACAGTTGCAAAGGGCTATAGTAACACTAACAGGACAAACAATAAACCACCTCGGAAGACACGAGATGCCGTTTTTAAAAATGTGGTACAAATATTATGCTACATTTGTGCATTTCTCTCCAAGGCAGATGGAATGTATATATACGACTTATACGACTATAAAGTTCAGATGGAGGCGAGAGGTGAAGCGAGACTCACTGGGGTCATGAGGTGCAGGCGGCTGCCACTGCTGGTAGGCGTTTCCCCAACCCTGAGGGGGGTACTGATGGGCACCTGGAGGACCTCCACTACACACACACATTAAATCACATAAGCATTTGTTTGACTCTGCATACACAGTGCAGTAAAGAACAGATTAAAATCAGTAACACTTTAAAAGTGACCGTGTACTGACTGTGGTGGGGCTCCTGGAGGTCCGGGCTGATACGGATTTGGGTTGTATGGACCCATTGGGCCGGCTGGACCGGGACCACCGGGACCGGGACCTACAGGACACAGAGGACCCTAAACGCAGAAAGAGACAGAAACGTGTGTTTATCATCTGGTTAGATTTCTCTCTCTCACACACGCGCGCTACACTAGGTCCATCTTCTACCTCTATCTTGTCCTCAATGAGCTGCTTGGCGTGGTCGATCTGCTGCGGATTCCCCCGGATGGTGAACAGTTTGAAGTTGGGGTCTCCGTTGGGCGGCGGCTGGCGCGAGATCTCCACGAACGCGCCTGTCTGCTGGTTGATCGACTTCACGTTCTCGCCTCCTCGGCCAATCACCAGGCCGCACTTGTGGGCGGGGATAGAGAAGGTCATCTCACCTCCAGGGGGACCCCAGTTACCTGGACCACGCCCCCTGCCACGCCCACCTGGAGGCATACCTGTCCCAGGAGGACCAGGGGGTCCCTGAAGTAGACACAGACAGTTAGCAAGACACATACGATAGTATGTACTCAATATCAATATGGTGTTAAATAAGATACACTTAATATTAACAATATTAATAATAATCATATTAATAATACACTTTCAGAAATAGCACGGCGTATCAATATCTTTAGACGTTATAATCGCTCAGCCCCGACTCTACATCTGAGCAGTTAAACGGCTAAAATAAATAAACACGGCATGTGAAGGATGTGCGTCTCCTCACCCCTCCTCCCTCCTCTCGCACCCGGATACTCTGTAGGAGCTCGTTGATGATGCCGGCTGCGTGCTCACAGCGGTCAGGAGGCCCCATGATGTGAGCGATCTTATCGGGTCCACTCCCGTCATCTACACACACACACACACACACACACACGGTCATAATCATGCACTACACAAACAATTATAAAACCTGAAGAGAAAAGAAGAGAGGAGAGATGCTCACCTGGTTTGAACTGTATCCTGACTCCTGCATCGTTCTGAATCTTTTTGATCATCTCACCGCTTCGGCCAATAACCACGCCCACGGAGTGACGAGGTACAGGCACCTGACCAATCACAGAGCAGCATTAGCTTCACGCTCCAGTTGTGCACGAACGAACGAATACGAAGAAATCTTGTATTACGCCGAACCTCCCAGAGTTTTAGTGCAAAGACCTTTTTTTTAATTTTTTTTTTATTAAAATCGACACGATGGGGAGAATTTTAACTGATCGGAAGCAGCCGATATTAAAACGTGAAATCCAAATGTTAAGATTGAATTCGTTTCACCTTCTCAGATATAAACGATATTTAAATATACTAAAAATCGACCGAGTTCATACACGGAATTTTTAAACAAAAAATGGCTCGTTAATAAATCGATTTGAGAATCATGATGTCATTTTTTTTTTGTCACACCTCCTGCCCCCATACACCACCCCCCCTCCCTCACCTCTATTCCACCACCTCCTCCGCCGCCGCCACCTCCTCCGCCACCGCCTCCCATGCGGGAGCCATATTCGTTCCGGTCTCCTCCAAACTGATCCCTCTCACGCAGAATCTCCTGCACCATCTCCCTCGCTTGCTGAAAAAAATGATAAGACAGAAAGAGAGAGAGTGAACAAGGATTAATATCTAGTTTCACTTCCTGGTTCTGTACAAATTCTGAGATTTGTTGAATAGAAAATGTTAGAACCCCCCCCAACACACACACACACCCCCACACACACACCTGCACTTTGTAGGGATCTCCAATGATGCGAAGGGGTTTGTCCATGTTCGGTCCCTGAGACGGATCCTGTATCAAGATCATCTTCACACCAGCACGTTCCTACACACACACACACACACACAACCGTAAAACATCACAGGCTGCGAATTTAACTGATGCAGATAACTGGAATATCGCTCAAACATTTAAACAAAGCACCGTTTCCATCCTAACGCACCTCTCGCTCGCCGCCGTTTTTACCCCACTGAGACAATTATCCAATCACACGATTTGTTGAGACAAAATCACATGACTTTATGCACATCGAGGAATTTATTCTGTAAATGTGTTTCCTGTGTAGTTTACGTGTGCATGTCTTACTGAATAAAAACGCTTTAACTGAGAGCGCAAGTATTCCAATGAGATTTTTCACATCGGGTGTTTCCATCCAGCGGGTGTTTTTTTTTTTTTTTTTAAATCCCAAAATCTGCATAATCTATTATGCGTGGATAGAAACGTAGCTAATGACAGGGAAAAAAAACATTAATCAGCAGAGCTGCAGTCTGGGACACAACCACGTTGACGCGTCCCACCTGGAGCTGTTTGATGGTTTCTCCTCCTTTGCCGATGACGAGTCCGGCTTTTCCCGCCGGGATGATCATCTCCTGCATGTGGCCACTCCCGTTGGCCTCGTGGAAGGAGGTGGGCGGTGTTCCCCGACCCCGTGACACGATGTCATCTAACAGCATCTTGGCCTTCCTGTGAGAGAGAGAGAGGTCATTTTTTCTCCTACAAAAATGTCCTCGTTGGATTAACAACAAACAAAACGTAGACAGGCCACGCCCACACACAACACGACCGACTCGTCACTTGCTAGTGTGAACTAGAGGTCAGGCGACAGCAGACAATACACATAGCAATACAGTAATTAGGGCAGTACCTACCTGCTGATAACTGATTCATCAACCCGATAGTTTTTAATACTGATACTGAATGAAAACGTAACACTCGAAGTAAAACATTACTGAACTCCAGTACAAAAATAAACAGTACTGACGACCATGAAAGTGTACTGTACTTTTTAAAACGATATATATATTTATTAGGGCTGCAAGTAACGATTATTTTCACAATCGATTTTATTAATATTTAACATTAATAATATAACATTAAAACCGAATCAAAACATTTCAAGATTTTTTTTTTTTTTACATTTTATTGTTGGTGTCATTTAATTTGAGTCTCTGAATGATCCTTTGTTTATTTTATCCATCAATGAGACACTTGAACTTCTCTACCACTCGCAGGTTTTTGCAAATTTTCATTTCATTTGTAAATAAATTTAAAATAAGTCCATGAACGATATTTGTGACTAACCAAATTGATAAATTTTAAAAACATCTCATTTGAATATGCTTTTATACATTTAACAAAAAAATATATACATATTATTTAAACATTTTTAAAATTTTCCTGCGGACCCCCTGCAATTACACCACTGACCACTAGGGGTCCACAGACCACTGGTTGAGAAACACTGCACTAGCCGGGTGTGTGTGTGTATATATATGTATATATTATACACACACACACACACACACACACACACACACACACATACACAGAAACAATTAATAAATATTCAAATAAATAGAAGATATATATCCAAACTGAACTGAAAAGTAACACTCCAAATAACAGATGGATAATGAATAAAAACACTTCAAATAACAACAAAATTTAGTTCGCCTCTAGAGGCCGCTCTTGTGCTGTTTGCATGCCCACCATGGTATAGAAAAACCTAATTTTTTTGACAATTTATCTACAAAACAGACTTCCTGTCATTTTATATTACTGATATTACAAGCGAGAAGGTGTAAAAGTTGAGAAGAAGGAGCTGACGGAAGGAAGAAGATTAGTGTAGGAAGAGTAGTGTAGAGTGCGTGAGAAGGGGGTTTTTACACTTACTGAATGGAGTCATGAGACCCGGTGAGAGAGACACTTCTGTCGGGTAAACCTCCGCTGTCTGCAAACACAACACAACACAACACACACGTTACACTTGTGCGGACATCTACAAACGTCATCGTGAATAAAGCGTCCGTTTTCAGCAATAACACACACGAAGAATAAAACGACATTGCTGTAGCTGTACTCACCTGGCGCGATCTGAACCTTACACCCCGACTCCTGCTGGATCTTATTGATCTGCTCTCCTCCTCGACCAATGACTGCGCAGCGAGACGGAGCACGGAGCCAAATCACGTCAGTGATCACAAGCACTGAACCATGCAAATGTGCGCGCGCGTGTATGTGTGCGTGCATGTGTGTACTTACTGAGGCCCACCATGCCGTCAGGAACTCTGTACTCCTCGGTTATAGCAGAAGGACGTCCACTGGAGGAGGAGGAGAAGAATGAAAGAGAGATCTGAGGTACAGTCGGAACAGTGTGTGTAGCTGGAACAGTGTGTGTGTGTGTGTTAGTCCTTTAGTCAGCTAACGTGGTCTTACCTCTGCTGAGAGAGAGCAGCCAGCTGAGCACTGATAGCTGTGGATTCAACACAAAAACACACATTTAGTCTACATATACACATCACACACAGTGTATTCCAGGTTCCTGGAACTGGAGACTCCTTCCATAAAAGTTACATAAACGTCTCCTCACTAAACAAAAAACTTCTCTTCTTTAAGAAATCGTTCATAAAGTGTGGAGCCCGCGCTATAAGTCCCTGTGAATGAGCAGTTACTATAGCAACGATAACGTATCAGAACGTGGTTTACAGTGCGCCTGTGTGTGCACGCGCAAGTATAAATACTCACAGAGAGCTGTAGCGTTGTCCCGGTCGCTCTGAGGAGCCATCCTCTTACTGTCCGGCTGATCTGAGGAGGAAACACACCGTCAACACGGTACATTCAGAGCTCCGTGTGTGTGTGTGGTGGTCTGCCTGTGTGTGTGTGGATAGTGGAATATTGACAAATGGCTTTGTAGTTAAATATTGGTATAGATCAGCCTAACAGAACCAACATGATTGGTGATTAAGAGCTCATTGGTGAACCTGTGATGTTCCTGATTAAATATTGACCAGCTTTCAGTTATTTACACTAAAACCATGGTTATTCTTGACCCCACACATGGTTCCTTGAAGATCATTGTTAGATAGATATTGGTCTGTACTTGCCATTATGTGTGAATATACCTCCGTCCTCCAGCGATCGTTTCTGTGCTGAGAAAGGATACCCCTCGGCACCACCGTTATTGCTCACAGGGCCGCCTGCAACATCTCCACCGATCTTAGCTGCAATCTACAGAAGGCACAAAAACACACACACACTTTACACCAATAAAACGAGAAGGAAGTCGAACAGCTCAGACAAATGATGTGAGAAATGAGTTTCTCAGTCCGCTCCTCAGACATCCAGAAACGTCTTCATTAAAAACACGACCCATTTCCAGCTCGTCACACAAACACCGGGGGCTGAAAGCAGCTCCTAATATTAAAGACACTTCTTCAGCTCATGTGGCACGCAGACTTAAAGGGAAAGTTCGCCCAAAAATGAAAATTCTGTCATCTTTGTTACAAAGATTGTTCTTCTGGGTCCTGTTGTATCGCGAGAACCGTGGTCTCGACTTTAGACGAGGTCCGGTTTTTACGCACTGCACGATTCCACCGCCTTTTTACGATTTGAATAAAATCGTGGCTGAGTCCAATAATAGACTGCATATCATAACGACCCTTCGTGTCAGATCCAAAGGAAGAATAAGAGTACGACACGCTTACGACAAGTACGATAACCGTAGCCATAATAGTTTCGCTGTCCTCCTATTGGTGGATTGGATTGGTGGAGTATCTTCGCATTAGCACGCACACTCAGAATCTAATCAATGATTTGGCGAAAGCGTCACGAACAAAGATTTTCCTTTACGACAAGACCGTGGCTGCGATGACAATCAGGCTTAATATCGCACACCGTAAAGCCGACTTTGTGTAGTTCACCGTGACAGAAAACATGAGATTTGGGAAGGGGGCGGGGCTTACAGGACACCATCTCTTAACATCGGAGAGTTCAAAACACCTGCGCAGAACATTTAAAACTACTAAAAGTCTGCTCTGATGATGTCTTATGCGAGCGCGAAGGTTAGCGTTTCACGTGTATAAAGTCAGTGACGCACTCATCTTTCGTTTATTTCCCCCCTCTGCGATGTCACCTGGAGGAATGTGTTCGCCTTGCAAAATTGCACTTCCTAGTTCGGAGCAGTTACTACGTTAGAGTCAGCGACATCATCGGCAGACGTGACAAACAATGCGTTCTTTTTTTTCAGGAATATAACTTTCGACTCGACGTATGAAAGCTTGACAGATGAACGCCAATTTTTACCGGAAGCAGCTTTAACGGAAAAGTGCACATCAACGTGAGGTAGCTAGCCAGCTAACTGACGGGCTATAAAATGGGCGTGGCTTCCTCTGGATCCATTTCTCTCAACAGAGCAAAAAATAAACAGAACATCCGGCCGCATTGTGTCAGAACAGTCAGTCGTTCGATATGAATTTCTTGTTCAGAGAACTGCTGTGTAAAAGCGGCCTCACATTCGCGAGGTTAAACTGAATATCCGCACAGATGTGATTAGCTACTTTCCAAATAACAGCTGCGCCGATATTCACGATATTACCGCAGTCTCGCTCAGGCCCTTCAGGATTTTGTGATCGCAGAAATTAACGCAAAAATCAAGGAAACCCTGCAACGTTCGGAGAAGCTCGGAAGTTTTGAAAGTTACCACAGATTTAAGCCGAGACGAGTCACGTGACCTCATCAGCCAAAGCCCCCTTTGATTAACTTGTGTCGAAAATGACTACAGCTAAAACGGAAAGACCGCACAAAACAACCGTCAATTCACGTAGTTCTCAGCAAAAAAAAACTAACCAAAAAAGCGCAGAAAGTCGCATCAAAATTTTTGAAAAACAATTCTATCAAAATCACGCGTTTCTAGCTGTAAGAATTACAAAAAAAAAATCTCCCAGAAATCCCGTACAGACTGATTGCTTCTGCAATATTGCTTAATTAGTCCGAAACCATCAGATAAAACCTTATTACTTAAAACGTAAGCGTGTGATGTGGTACACTTTCTTCTTTTCGGATCTTTCGACGCTCGTGAGAATATCAGCAAAAACACGAAGTCGTAAAATCGACAAACGTTAACGTAAAAAAAGGCGATTGGCGTGAATATTGTTCAAAGTAAAGCGAATAAATTATTATTTTTTTAAATCACATCTCGAGAGTTAGTCCTCACCCAAAAATTCTCAACTACTGAAACCTCGAGTTTTTGT
This sequence comes from Ictalurus furcatus, assembly GCF_023375685.1. NCBI lineage: Eukaryota > Metazoa > Chordata > Actinopteri > Siluriformes > Ictaluridae > Ictalurus > Ictalurus furcatus. The sequence goes on from NC_071280.1 coordinate 18,107,458, forward strand.
TTTACTGTTTGTTGAGAAAACCAACTTCAGACACGGAAATCGTTCTTGCAGCCTGGAGTAAAGAAATTTTTAAAGCAAAATATTACATTTAACAGATTTTACATAGCCACAGCTCAAGACCTCTGCACAGAGACCAAACAACCAGGAGACACACAGAAATCCTAATTCTCTTCTGAGTAAAATGGGATATCAGGGAACGGGTTTGGAAGAAATAAAAGATTAGTTCTGGACTTCAGATGTATTTCTCGATTAAAGTTCAGAGGTCTGAAGCTGGGAAACCTATAAACCAACCTCCAGCTGAGGAGTCTGTCAGACTGGTGGGGTCTTAAAACTAAAATTACCACACACATAAAAACAAAAAACACAAGACATGTAAACAAACTGCACCTTCACTGACACGTTTCAAACTTTAAACTGCATTTAGATAACTATAGTTACTCCAGACATATATTTAACACAATATATGGGAGTTATTTTTCACAAAAAACAAAACCACACATGTGAGCTTGATGGGGTTGATCACATCCTGAGGTAATGAACACACAAGTCTGTTGTTTTATTTATATCCGTCACCGGGCTAAACCTGACTACCATTATTAGTAGCTTCATTTTACTTAAGTATATTTTTTTTATCTTTAAGTTTCTGAAATAATACCGCAAAAATAACTAAATAAACACGACACAGTGTGTCTCAGTCAGAGTTTATATGAGTTAGGCTAGTCATGAAACCACGCGCGACGGTATGCTAACAAGCTACATAGCATGGCTGAATTAGCTTAGCTTAGCTTAGCACGGCTCGCGGACAATGGGACGAAATTTTACATTTATTCGGCGGTGTTTCTTCACAAAATGGCGCCCAGTTAGAAAAGTGGGGTTGGGGGGAAATACTTTAATAATGAAAGACGCGCCACAGATGTAACACACACACACACACTTAAAGCGCCATGCCGGTCGCAGTGAAGAGAGAAGGCCTTTAGAGTATCAGACGCTCACGCGAGGCAAAACAATGCGTTGCTAATGCCCGCGAGGAAAACAACTAAATGTGGTTCGCTTTTAAAAATAAATAAATAAACCAAGCTTTACGTAACGCGCTACTGAGTAAGCACCCTAGCTAACATCACCGGTAGCTAGCTAACACATCCACGTTTCACGTCTTACTGTGTTTTTTTCAGGCCGCTCGCGCGCTCTCTCTCTCACCTGCCGCGCGCGCTGCACCGCATCCGCGAACGCGTCCTTCTTTATCCCGGCGGCTCCCAGTGCTGCTGCTCCGGCCCCGGAAGGCGGCACCGAGCTGTAGTCCGACATTACTGTCCGTGTGTTCCGCTATAAATCCGTGTAGAGATAGAGGAGGAGAGAGAACGCTGGGCCCGGGGAAGACGTGCACCGGAGCTGGAAGGCGAGAAAAGCCAAGTTACCCGGGAAAGGAAGAAGAGAAGAAGAAGGGGGCGCGCTCGCGCCGCGGCATCCGAGCTCGCGTTTCTATTGGCTCGCGTTTCCTCGTTCGCGTTATAAACAGCCAATGAGAGCGCACCACGGAGGCGGGTGCAAACACTTCTCCAAACGCGATTGGCTACAGCAAAGGTTAAGGAGGTTTTTTTGTTTTTTGTTTAAATAAAAATGCGGCCGAGATTGCGGGTTTGAATTCAAAATGGCTTCCTAGTGAACAGGAAGTGCCCTAGAGCGGAGTGTGTTATTGACGGTAGATGTAGTGCGCTTGTGTGAGGAGGATAAAGGTATTTGAGATGGTTGCTGGGTTTGCGGAAGCGATTTTGCGACTGGTTGAGGTTGTTGTTTTTTTTTTGGGGGGGGGGGGGGGGGTGTTTAAAGGGCAAAGTTAGAAATTGTCCTGTTTTTATTCTTCTGAACTCTCCTTTTATGAACTTGTGACTCAACTAATAAAAATAAATATACTAAAAAACATAAATCTTTGGTTTTTAGGAAGACCCATCAAATGTAATCCCTGCTGAAAAAAAAACAACAGAAACGATTACAAAACATTCTGATGGTTTCCACTAGAAATACCATTACAAACCATCAGGTAACCATTAAAACCATTACCATTATTGGTTCTTAATGATCTCCAATAGACATTACATGCCACCAATAGAAGGCAACAAATTACCAGTAGAGACCTACAGGGACCATTACAGTTTCCATTACAATTCCCATTACAACAATTAAAACCATCACAAATTCTATGACCCCCCCCCCCCAGCAGGGATATGTTTATTAATTTTATTAAATTGTAATTCTTACATTTTTTTGTAAATAATATTTTAATGTTGCTTTGATGCAAATAAACGAAATGTAAACAGGGAACATGTTTACTGCATCAAACGTTCCCATTTTCACACAGATTCACACTTCTGCACAAATACTAAGAACTCCAAACTTATATTATTATTATTATTTTAATAATTTACATAAAGTCTCAAGCATGCATTCAATCTACAAAACATTCCTGGAAATAGCACTTGCATTCCACACTTTATATAAAGTACATGAAATTACAACGTTTAATCAGGATTCAGCTGATACATACAGGCAGAGCAAACAGAAATGCTTCAAATAATAAACAAAATCTTAATACCCAGTGTGTTGCTAACTCTTCGATGAATAATGTGTCAGAAATATTTAAATAAAAAAAAATAAAAAAAAATTACCACCTCAGGGACCTAAAACACCTCAGGTGCTGTAACACTGCCACTTTTTTCAGTTCTTCAGTTCAATTGTGCTGTTTGATCAAAGTGTAAAAAAAAATAAATAAATAAAAAAAAATCAGTTTTTGGTTTCTATCACACACACTCACACACACACACACACACACACACACACACACACACACACACACACACACACACACGTTGTGCATGGCTGTACACTCTTGAAAAAAAAAAAACGGTTCTTCAAGGGTTCATTGGATATTATTTAGTTTTACTTGAAAATGTTTTTTGGAGCGCTCCATCACAGGGTTCCACCCAGAACCTTTAAGGATTCCCTCAGAGTCCAAAACAAAAAACCCTTTGGGGCTGCACATTTTCTAAGAGGTGTCATTTCCCTATTAAAAACAGTCTTCCATCACTGATCAAAAGCTCTAAACCAAACCCTATGTAGAAACCTGCGACAGAGTGTTTCCTTGTCAGTTGGGGTTTCAAGCAGAACTCTTGAAGAGCCCCATTTTTTCATTTGGTTTCCCTTTCAACAAAGGTACCAAGCAGGACCCCTTTAGGAAGCTAGAACCATTCATTATTCCAAAGAGAGAAAAAACAAAAAACACACATTTTCAAAAAAGTGTGCAATTACTGTGGAAAAAAAATGCAGATTAGACTTAATAATAGTTATCTATTTATCATCAGTATAGTACCTGAAGTAAAGTTTAAATCTAGAACCCTAAAGGATTCTTTAGTTCATTCTTCTGTGTAAAGCTTTAAAGCAATGGTCACCAACCCTCTTCCTTGAGGTTCCTTCCTGCAGGTTTCATCGCCGACTAAAACAGTGTGTATTAGATTTTGGTTGATCAAGAACTTCTTAAGGCCATGACTAGATGGTCAGGTGGGCACCATTATGGCTGGAGCTAAAGTCTTCAAGAAGATAGATTTCCAGGTACAGGGTTGGTGACCATTGCTTTAAGGCTCTCTGGAGAACCCTACAACTGAGAATTTTCCATTCAGAGAGGGTTCAAAGTACAGTAGATCCTTTTCACGAACCTAAGAATACTTTACTATCCAAAGTTCCCAGGAAGAACCTTATTTATTCATTTTATCTAAAGTGTAGGTACTCTAGTGAAAACAGTCATGATGTCTGATCAGAAATTTTGGTTCTAGAAGGGTTTCGACTCTACACTCTTTAAAAAGGTTCCTTAAAAGGTTCGGATGGTTCTAGCTTTCGTCACTCAACATGGAGTGAATGCAAAGGCTCCAAGTAGGTGTTTGTTTTGGAGAAACAACTCAGAACTACAATCATCTCTGAGAGCATCACTGATCTGCTTGAATACTTGTATTTTTTAAGATTCGAGGACCAACGCACTACAAGCCCTACATCTTTTATTGACATCAACATCATTACAATGCTGGCTTGGAGGATGAGTGCAGGCAGAATTTAGGGCATCTTTTGGGACAGAGCTTGTAATGTTACCTCTAATAAGACCTGGGCTGTGTCCCAAATCACAAACATCTGTACTAGTGGTACTTACGATATGACAGTATTCAGTAACGTACTACTTATACACATAAAGTGTCCTAAAAGTCCAGAATTATAAACTGATCATGATCATGATCCATCAAAACATCTGGGCTGTGAGTTTAAATCAAAGATCTGGGCATGTAACTGCTAGGTTATGAGTTTAAAATCCCAACACTGACAGAGAACCTGGGGGACTTTTGAGCTTGCACTGTGCTCAAGTTTGATTTAATACTTTAAAAAGACTTTGAAAGTGTCATTTATGACCTAATTTGCTGATATGAAGAACTATATCTACCAAATAAGTTTCACAGTTAACTTAAACTCATGAAATTTTCCCCAACTCTGTGTATGCTAGCTCAACAAACCGATAGCTAGCATTAGCATCGGTTTAACACCTGCCAAAAATCCATATTAATTTGAATTTATGACAAACGAATCCTTGTAAAAATGTAACATTTTGATATAGTAAAACTTTAACTAAAACTATTAGGGACACACGGACACGCTGTGGTCGTTTATAAACAAATATGGATGTTAATTTCGTTGTAAATTAGCATGAACCGGACGCAGTTCTACCAGATCGCCACTAGGCGGAGATTCTCCATCTAGATTTTCACAAGGCTTGTAACAGCGCAGCCCCAATTTGCAGGTACGAAGAACCAAATATACTTAATAAAATCACACGTTTACATTTTTTTTAGTTAAATAATTATATTTCCACACGTCTCTGTGTATGCTAGCTCAACAACTGGTAGATGGAGTTAACCTCCATTTCAAGCAACTTAGCTAAAAAAAAGCTACATTTATTTGAATTTAAGACAATTTAATACTTATAAAATGTAAATGTGGGATAATTAAAACTTAATTAGACCCAATGGACACTCTGTGATCGTCTCTATGAATAAACATGAACGTAAATTAATTATAAAGTAGCTTTGACCCAATGCAGTTCCACCAAATCACCGCTAGGTGGAGGGCTCTACTGTACTGTTCGGATTTGCACATATCACATAATACAAGAATACAGCAAGAAAGACTCTCCCCCTAGTGGTGATCTGGTGGCACTGCACCGAGTCCGAAGACGTTTAAAGTGAATTTAGGTTCATATCTGAGCAGTGAGTACAGGGGTAAGCAGAGTAAAAAGGGGTCTGAAACACACTTTTCCATTGTTTCATTCTCACACGTACACTCCATGGTTAAGAAAATAGATCCAGTCTTTTATACATTATAAAATATACCACATGCTCACTTACATGCAACCTACATTTGTATTAAAAATGTAGCACATGCTCATTTACGTATACTGTATTTTCCAGACTATAAACCTCTAGTCCTTCTGCCAGGCCTGAAAATATCTCTCAAAGTCTAAATGCCAAACCTTATGAAGATGTTCACCTATCCATAGCTTACCGTAAACACCCTATTACTCTTAATCCAATGAAATAAAGACATGCTAGATAGCATGTATGGATCATAACAGATGCTACAGGTTTTATAGTCTGGGGAATACATTGCACACACACACACACACACACATTCTTGTTTCTAAGTATTAACACACACTTTAGCGTTCATTTCACCTCCTGAAGAGGACAGCCTGTGAGTCTGAATGTGAAGATCCTGTTGATCAACAGCACAAATAAACACCAAGAAAATGGAGAAATAACAACGTAACAAAGCTGTATAGGTTACAGTCTTGCTTATAGTTATGTAAAACATAAATGTCAGCTGTCACAAGTTGTTTTTTTTTTTTGCATATTTAAATGGTAATATAAACTAGTTTTATTGATTAACCGTTTTATTTATTTATTACAAACGACTGGATTATAGCCCTGTTGGTTTTGAGTCAGAATGTAGAACTTGAGCTTTCATCTTCTCTGTCTTTAAGAGTAAATCCACTCTTTGGTCAATACATCTCTCCATCATAGAGTGCATTAACAAGCTTTTCCCCTCATTCTTCCATCTCTCTCATTTCTTATTCGGTCTATCGTCTCATGTAAGGACTGACATCGAGACGTCTATAGTGAAGGACATGCGTGTCTCACTTTCCCACCCCCAGTACTTTCCTCATGTGTTCGTACACCACGTAGGAGATGCTGACGGCAGGAATGACCTTGAGGAAGTTGGGTGCAATGCCGCGGTACAGTCCCACCACGCCCTCCTGAGCCATGATGCTGCGGAACAGAGAGAGCATGGAGAGCTGAGGGGCACCTTTCACTGTCGCTGAGAGAGAGAGAGAGAGAGAGAGAGAGAGAGAGAGAGAGAGAACAAGGCTCCTGTCAGTTCATCCATCAATCAACCCACTTATTATTCAACATATTCATGCATCCAACATCCATCCATCCAATCATTCATCCAGCTATATAGCCAACCATCTGTCTATCTATCCATCGAGCCAACCATCCATCCATCCATCCAACCAACCATCCAAGCATCAAGCCAGCCACTCAACCATCCATCCATCCAACCAACCATCCAGCCAACCATCCAGCCAACCATCCATCCATCCAGTCAATATCCATCCAACCATCCATCCAGTCAATATCCATCCATCCAGCCAACCATCCATCCAACCAGCCAACCATCCATCCAACCAGCCAACCAGCCAACCATCCAAGCATCAAGCCAGCCACTCAACCATCCATCCATCCATCCAACCAACCATCCAGCCAACCATCCATCCAGTCAATATCCATCCATCCAGCCAACCATCCATCCAACCAGCCAACCATCCATCCAACCATCCAACATCCATCCATCCAGCCAACCATCCATCCATCCATCCAGCCAACCATCCATCCAGCCAGCCAACCATCCATCCAGTCAACATCCATCCATCCAGCCAACCATCCATCCAGTCAATATCCATCCATCCAGCCAACCATCCATCCAGCCAGCCAACCATCCAGCCAGCCAATATCCATCCATCCAGCCAACCATCCATCCAGCCAACCATCCATCCAGCCAGCCAACCATCCAGTCAATATCCATCCATCCAGCCAACCATCCATCCAACCAGCCAACCATCCATCCAACCAGCCAACCATCCATCCAACCAACCATCCATCCAACCATCCATCCATCCAGCCAACCATCCAGCCAACCATCCATCTGTACACCGAATTATTTAATATATTCACCACTAAAGTTCTTTGATCTATTAGCTCATCCATCATTCCTCATCCAGTATCCAAAACAGTCACATACTAATTTGTTACTCTATATACTAAATGCTTAAAAAGTCATTCCATCCATCCTCACTCTCTTACCCTGTGCCTGCATGCGGGTTCGGATCAGGGCGAGCGGGTATGACGCCAGCTGACCACATGTGCTGGAAACCGTACCACATCCGACCAGCACAAACACACCGGGGTCAGCTGAGCCAGAGCTGTGTCTCTGTAACCACACGTTCTTCAGGGTCTGAGAGAGAGAGAGAGAGAGAGAGAGAGAAACGGAGAGGTGGTGATTACACGAACCCGTCTCCACTCTCACAGCTGTTTAACATCACTGTTAACACTGCTGATTGAATATAAACTGCACGCTGATCCACACACAGAGAAAAGACTTGAGCTGAACATTACAGCGTTCACGCACCTCGTAGACGGCCAGGTCGATGCCAGCGTATGGGATGATGCCCAGTATGTTGGGTATGTAGCCTTTATAAAACGCCCACAGTCCCTCCTTCTGTAGGATCTGCCGAGCGCAGTCTCGCACGCCCGAGTACTGTCCGGTCGTACGCAGGGTTAGACGCGTCTTCAGCACCTGCGCAGAGAGACAGACAGATTTCTAACGCTGATAATCAGTCCCTGCAGCACCTCAGAGCCGTGTCTGTCCCGTTCCTGAACATTCCACAGCACAAAGTGTTGAAGGTCGGGGTGGGCAGTGACACTACACAGATTTATCCTGTACTCATGCTCGTGCTGCTCATAGTTTAGCTCTTGTGGCGACCATTGCTTTTGTCACCTGTCTTACTTGGTTACTAAATCTACTGGAAAATGACGCCGTTTAAACCAGTGTTTCTCAGCCAGGGGTCTGCGGCATAGTTACAGGGGCTCCTCTGGTATAAGGGTGGGGGTGGGGTGTGTTGGGGGAGGGATTGTCTGCAAGAATCATGTTAGGGGTCCATGGCTGAAAAAGGTTTGAGAACCACTGATTTAAACGAGTGGCTTTGCTAACAATGCTAAAACGCTAGACACAAATCGATCGTGTAGGAAATCGATCCAGTGATAATCTCACATCCACTTTCGGCCATTTTCTTTTTTACCTCCATGGGGTAAATGATGGTCTGCGCCGTGGCTCCTGCTAATGATCCAGCAATGAATCTCTCATGAACCTTCAGACTCCCTCGGTCTTTACTGCCGTGAATCAGCTGCTTTATCTGTAAAATCAAACCCGTTAAAGAGTCGTCGAGGACACAACTAGGTTAGGGTTAGGGGTAATGGTAAGGGGATTAGGGGTTAACGATTGTTACCCAAGTAGTGTGTGCGTTTGTGTGCACTGACCTGTTCGTAAGCGAGGAACTTGATGGCTGTTTCCGGGGCGATTTTGAGCACGTTGATGCCGTTTCCTCTCCACAGAGCGAAGAAGCCGCCCTCCTTCACCATCACTTTCAGCCCCTTCCACACACTGCCCTTATCCTTATCCAAGCTCTGACCGTGAACCTACACAC